>NC_138303.1:24995000-25292500 GCF_965601325.2 Salmo salar | reverse complement strand
AAATGAAAATGGAAAACGGCACCTAGCTACAGTACTGCAGATTCCTGAGACCTCCAGTGTTTTTCCATTGAAGTGATAGCTAGTTTCCTGGAGACCCACTCACAGAGTTTGTATTGTATAATAAAGAGTTGTGCTGCACTACTCTGTCTACATGATGTCTTGCACCATTTCTCATATTTGCTTTCTTGGGAGGCCAAGCCAAGGCCAGTGAGCACTGCACCAGAAAAAATGATAACGCAGACGACACCATTTTGTATACTTCTGGCCCCTCTTTGGACACTGTCTTAACTACCCTCCAGACGAGCTTCAATGCCATACAACTCTCCTTCCGTGGCCTCCAACTGCTCTTAAACGCAAGTAAAACTAAATGCATGCTATTCAACCGATCGCTGCCCGCACCTGCTCGCCCGTCCAGCATCACTACTCTGGACGGCTCTGACTTAGAATATGTGGACAACTACAAATACCTAGGTGTCTGGTTAGACTGTAAACTCTCCTTCCAGACTCACATCAAACATCTCCAATCCAAAATGAAATCTAGAATCGGCCTCCTATATCGCAACAAAGCATCCTTCACTCATACTGCCAAACATACCCTCGTAAAACTGACCATCCTACGATCCTCGACTTCAGTGATGTCATCTACAAAATAGCCTCCAACACTCTACTCAACAAACTGGATGCAGTCTATCACAGTGCCATCCGTTTTGTCACCAAAGACCCATATACTACCCACCACTGCGACCTGTGTGCTCTCGTTGGTTGGCCCTCGCTTCATACTCGTCACCAAACCCACTGGCTACAGGTTATCTACAAGTCTCTGCTAGGTAAAGCCCCGCCTTATCTCAGCTCACTGGTCACCATAGCAGCACCCACTCGTATCATGCGCTCCAGCAGGTATATCTCACTGGTCACCCCCAAATCCAATTCCTCCTTTGGTTGTCTTTCCTTCCAGTTCTCTGCTGCCAATGACTGGAACGAACTGCAAAAATCTCTGAAGCTGGAGACTCATATCTCCCTCACTAGCTTTAAGCACCAGCTGTCATAGCAGCTTACAGATCACTGCACCTGTACATAGCCCATCTGTAAACAGCCCATCTTTCTACCTACCTCATCCCCATACTGTATTTATTTATCTTGCTCCTTTGCACTCCAGTATCTCTACTTGCACATTCATCTTCTGCACATCTACCATTCCAGTGTTTAATTGCTATATTGTAATTACTTCGCCACCATGGCCTATTTATTGCCTTAACTTACCTCATTTGCACTCACTGTATATAGACTTTTTGTTTTATTTTGTTCTACTGTATTATTGACTGTATGTTTTGTTTATTCCATGTGTAACTCTGTGTTGTTGTATGTGTCAAATTGCTACGCTTTATCTTGGCCAGGTCGCAGTTGCAAATGAGAACTTGTTCTCAACTAGCCTACCTGGTTAAATAAAGGTGAAATAAATAAAATAAAAATAAATAAAAATCAGACTATCTGCCCGGTCTGGAAGCGATTAGCTTGGTGATGTCATAGTTTGATATGGCAGCGTTTTAACAGAAGTAGGGGACCGGGATATTTGGAGTGAATAGTTAGGAACTCGTTCAAAGTTAGAAACAAACACATTTTTCTGGGGAATAAAGGATTCCAGTGTCTAATCGGGAGCTGGAAGCAGATGTATAAATAGGTTGGACTGACAGTAATGAAAGGATATGCAGCGTTGCTCATCAAATCCCATCCTGGCTGGCAGCGATGCCAGAACAGATGTGTTACCACTGGATCTTCAGGGAACCATCAAAGATCATCAGACACCAGCTAGTGATGTCTGAAGGGCTTGTCTTGAAAACGTCTCTCTACATCCGTTAGTAATGCCTGAACTCTACATTTAGAATAGGGAACGTGTCACTCATGTTGTACGGTACCAAAGAATAGGGACAATATATTGGATGTGACAGTAGGCAAAACAGATGGGCTGTTTCTCCTCCTCCTGTTTCTCGCTGCAGCAAAATAGCAGTTTGATTGCATCAATTAAAAAGGCAAATAATTTGTTTAATTGGCCGCCAGCAGCACTAAGGTTATTCTTGTTTTGCACACAACCAATTATGCAGAGAGGGCTGCTACACCCAGCTCTCTCTAATGATGATCTCCCAACCCCTACTGTGCTGCTCACCACATTCACTCTGTGGCAGAAGATAGTAGAGTCAAATGGACAAGAATGGAAAGGCGACACAATTCAAAATAAATAAAGTCTAGTATGCAATCCCAGGCCTGTGCGTTTGTACAGTCGTGGCCAAAAGTTTTGAGAATGACACAAATATTCATTTTCACAAAGTTTGCTGCTTCAGTGTCTTTAGATATTTTTGTCAGATGTTACTATGGAATACTGAAGTGTAAGTACAAGCATTTCATGAGTGTCAAAGGCTTTTATTGACAATTACATGAAGTTGATGCAAAGAGTCAATATTTGCAGTGTTGACCATTCTTTTTCAAGACCTCTGCAATCCGCCCTGGCATGCTGTCAATTAACTTCTGGGCCACATCCTGACTGATGGCAGCCCATTCTTGCATAATCAATGCTTGGAGTTTGTCAGAATTTGTAGGGTTTTGTTCGTCCATCCGCCTCTTGAGGATTGACCACAAGTTCCCAATGGGATTAAGGTCTGGAGAGTTTCCTGGCCATGGACCCAAAATATCGATGTTTTGTTCCCCGAGCCACTTAGTTATCACTTTTTCCTTATGGCAAGGTGCTCCATCATCCCGGAAATGCATTGTTCGTCACCAAACTGTTCCTAGATGGTTGGGAGAAGTTGCTCTCGGAGGATGTGTTGGTACCATTCTTTATTCATGGCTTTGTTCTTAGGCAAAATTGTGAGTGAGCCCACTCCCTTGGCTGAGAAGCAACCCCACACATGAATGGTCTCAGGATGCTTTACTGTTGGCATGACACAGGACTGATGGTAGCGCTCACCTTGTCTTCTCCGGACTAGCATTTTTCCGGATGCCCCAAACAATCGGAAAGGGGATTCATCAGAGAAAATGACTTTACCCCAGTCTTCAGCAGTCCAATCCCTGTACCTTTTGCAGAATATCAGTCTGTCCCTGGTATTTTTCCTGGAGAGAAGTGGCTTCTTTTCTGCCCTTTTTGACACCAGGCCATCCTCCAAAAGTCTTCGCCTCACTGTGCGTGCAGATGCACTCACACCTGCCTGCTGCCATTCCTGAGCAAGCTCTGTACTAGTGGTGCCCCGATCCTGCAGCTGAATCAACTTTAGGAGATGGTCCTGGCGCTTGCTGGACTTTCTTGGGTGCCCTGAAGCCTTCTTCACAACAATTGAACCGCTCTCCTTGAAGTTCTTGATGATCCGATAAATGGTTGATTTAGGAGCAATCTTACTGGCAGCAATATCCTTGCCTGTGAAGCCCTTTTTGTGCAAAGCAATGATGACGGCACGTGTTTCCTTGCAGGTAACCATGGTTGAAGAATGATTCCAAGCACCACCCTCCTTTTGAAGCTTCCAGTCTCTTAATCGAACTCAATCAGCATGACAGAGTGACCTCCAGCCTTGTCCTCGTCAACACTCACACCTGTGTTAACAAGAGAATCACTGACATGATGTCAGCTGGTCCTTTTGTGGCAGGGCTGAAATGCAGTGGAAATGTTTTTGGGGGATTCAGTTCATTTGCATGGCAAAGAGGGACTTTGCAATTAATTGCAATTAATCTGATCACTCTTCATAACATTTTGGAGTATATGCAAATTGCCATCATACAAACTGAGGCAGCAGACTTTGTGAAAATGTATATTTGTGTCATTCTCAAAACTTTTGGCCACGACTGTACATGAGTTCTATTTTTACTGCAACCATTTTGTTAGTAACTTAAAGAAAAAAAAGAGACCCTATTTTTCCTGTGTTACTGCAAATAAAATGCAGCCGTGTAAAGTGGAGCTTTGTTTGTCCATGCATAAATGTTTTCCCTCCAGTCCTCTTTACCATATTGCTCTGTGTTCTCTCTAAGCCCCGCCCCTGAACAAAACCACACTACAAAACAGTGCTGCCATGCTAAAAACAGAGCCATGTGAGATCAGAGGTGACACACTACACTATGGTAAACACACTGTCAGAGAAATGAACAACACACCACTGCCTCTACCCACAGAGAACTGGTACTGTGGTACAATACCTCCCACTGTAGACTGTGGTGCTGTTGTTCTGTACATTACAATGACAGATTACAATCCTCTGGTAATGCCACATTTTGCAACAAAATGACTAGTAGAAGATTGGCTTTCTCTAATGCTCAGTGATGATATTACACTGCAATGGGCCTACTTGGAGGGCACAACAAGGATATATGACACAATACTAGTATTACCTTTCCCTTTCCAGTTAGAGTATCCCTCATGATCGGCCATGCCATACAGCACTGTGCTCAGATTACCAACTGTGAGTGACCACTGAGAATATAAATACACAAGATGGCAGCTGGAGTGCATAAGCGGAGACCACTGAAACAGGCTAAATAAGGATTGGGGTGTAGTAATCTGATCTCAGATCTGTGGTTAAGGGCTAGTGACACAGAGTGCATGACAGCTGTCCCATAGATAGACACACAGGTCCTGCAGTGTGCCTCCACCCTCCAGATTGATAGGGCCATCTGCTGGCCAGAACTGACATTGGAGTCATCTCTGTTATCTCTATAAACAGTCACATAGCGACCCTGAGGGAGAGTTGAGCTATGACCATGATGTCATAAGACAATGAGGTCAGGCATCTCAGTGACCATGGAGTGAGGAGGGAAAATGGGGTCAAGAGGTGAGACAGTTATTGAACGATGCAAGGGATGGAAAAAGACACTGACCTGCTTTTACGGGGCATATTTGTCTACGTCATGTTGAGATGGTCAATTGATATGACGGCTTATGGTTCACAGAATGCATGATGTTTATTTATGTTGAATTTAATCAAAACATAAAATACCAAACAAGTCTCATCATATTTTCTGGGACTGGAAAATAGAAGTACAGTCAGTTGCATTACTGCATCTCACAACAACAAAAGGTGATGTTAAAACAACATCAAAAGGAAACAACATTTTCTGTAAATTTCAAACACATTTCTACAGGAAAAAAACCTGAAAACTTCTTGACTTCCCTTCAGCAGCCAAACGCTGTGGAGCCCTTTGAACCAAACTACAGGTCTGTGCTGACATCTACTTCCTGGTCTAACGACACCATGGTGACCAATCCATCATCAGTCAGACTCCCAGCCTGTAAAGCGGAGGCCAAACGCTGTAAAAGACGCCTCCCTCGCCTCTCCTTCCTTTCTCTGGCTCCAAAATCGATTTTCAATGGCTTTGAAACATTGGTGGGTAAAAACTGTCTGCTTCTGACGGTTACAAAAATAGTTTGAAACCTGATCATCTATATTCCAGACGTAAGCTGTGTGCGTGAAACATTCTTAATATAATAACTGGCCTGTTTGTTTTGGGCGATTGACAAGTACATCTGACTATTAAATCCAATTAGACACACAAGAGCAAAGTGAAATCTAATGATGCTGTTGATTTAAGCAAATTGACTGTACGGCCCACAATAACATCTGTTGTCAGTTGAATTAGTTTGCATTATTGGTCAGTCGCATCAGAGATCAAACAAACTTTCAGTGAAAAATACACAATTATTTTTGTAAGGATGTACGTACAATGTAAGTATTACAGTGAGAAAGACAGGGAGAATGAGAAACAGAGAAAGAACTAAGGGGGGGGAGGGCAGTGGGGTGAAAGGGTCAAAACAACACCTCAACAACAAATCCTCTTCATCCCTCCTCCCCCGTCTCTGTCATCCGCCTAACCCCCTCACATTCCCCCCTCCCCAACCACATCCAGCTAATCACTTCTCCAGCCATGTCCTGTTCTCCCTCTCTCTATAGTCTGCTCTCTCAGCCCTGGGGTTCTACTGGAGCTGTGCTAGATCTGCTTACCTACTATGTGCTCCCTTGCCCTCGTATGTTCTGGGCTAGCAGTACCCGCTGTATCTCTGTGGCATCCGAGTCCCGCGGCAAAGGACACTCGTGCAATTGAGCCCAAGAGGAGCACCTCCCTGCCCTGCCGTTTGCACTGGCGCTGCCCATTGTTTGAGTTGGCACAGGGCATAAAGCAAGCCTTTCTCGTGCTGCCTGCTGCATCGTACATTTTACATCTTTGATTAGGGACAGAAACAACAAGGCCTGCCCTGTGGCGAGGCTAGGCGATGTGTCAAGCTGTCAAATTGACAAATAATATATATATATATATATATATATACTGGGTGGTTTGAGCCCTGAATGCTGAGTGGCTGACAGCTGTGCTATAGGAGACTGTATACCATGGGTAAAACATGTATTTTTACTGCTCTAATTACGTTGGAAACCAGTTTATAATAGCAATAAGGCTTTATGGTATATGGCCAATATACCACGGCTAAGGGCTGTGTCCAGGCCATCTGCATTGTGTCGCGTCTATGAACAGTCCTTAGCCGTGGTATATTGGCCATATACCACACCTCCTCGGGCTTTGTTGCTTAATTATACCATTTCCATTTTGAGAAAGAAACTCAAACACAGAAGTTGCAGACTGTTTGAAACTCAAACACAGGGAAAGGTTGAGACTATGAGAGCTGTGCTGAATGACTTTCTGTGCTCCTTCTGAAACGGAGAAGACTGATGATTTTTCACATTAACGACCTTCTCATTTGGCCGTTGACAGTAGTACAATAATTCATTTCACATAAAGTTGTTTTAGGCAAAAGTGCTCTGTTCTAAATGATTAAGGCCAGCTGTGGGAGTGACAGCAGCCACGGGGCTAGTCGAGATAATGGCCAGCTGTGAGAGTGACAGCAGCCACGGGGCTAGTCGAGATAATGGCCAGCTGTGGGAGTGACAGCAGCCACGGGGCTAGTCGAGATAATGGCCAGCTGTGGGAGTGACAGCAGCCACGGGGCTAGTCGAGATAATGGCCAGCTGTGGGAGTGACAGCAGCCACGGGGCTAGTCGAGATAATGGCCAGCTGTGAGAGTGACAGCAGCCACGGGGCTAGTCGAGATAATGGCCAGCTGTGGGAGTGACAGCAGCCACGGGGCTAGTCGAGATAATGGCCAGCTGTGGGAGTGACAGCAGTCACGGGGCTAGTCGAGATAATGGCCAGCTGTGAGAGTGACAGCAGCCACGGGGCTAGTCGAGATAATGGCCAGCTGTGGGAGTGACAGCAGCCACAGGGCTAGTCGAGATAATGGCCAGCTGTGGGAGTGACAGCAGCCACGGGGCTAGTCGAGATAATGGCCAGCTGTGGGAGTGACAGCAGCCACGGGGCTAGTCGAGATAATGGCCAGCTGTGGGAGTGACAGCAGCCACGGGGCTAGTCGAGATAATGGCCAGCTGTGGGAGTGACAGCAGCCACGGGGCTAGTCGAGATAATGGCCAGCTGTGGGAGTGACAGCAGCCACGGGGCTAGTCGAGATAATGGCCAGCTGTGGGAGTGACAGCAGCCACGGGGCTAGTCGAGATAATGGCCAGCTGTGGGAGTGACAGCAGCCACGGGGCTAGTCGAGATAATGGCCGACAAGGTGATTAGCACTGAGTGACATCATCACCTAAAGAGATCTCCTACAGATGGAGAGTTAAGCTATGGATTTAACAGGAGGAAATGAATGTCATGCAAATGGTGGGAAGGCTGAGATAAGGAACACCATATCACTGTGATTTGAGAGGTACAGTAGATCTCACCTTGAGGAAAAGGGGAAGGACTCTTTTTATCTTCCATACAATATTAACCTCACTTGCCAAGCTTCTAGATTCTCCTATAGTGATGTTAGACACCGTTGTTAAAAGAGGCTCACACAACAGTGAAGCCACAGATGTATTCTGATTCTAATCTATGAGTGGGGATCCTAAAAGGTGTGTCCAGTATGTCCTCATATAATGATACTGTAAAAAACACAAGAGTAGCATGAACCTAAAATATAGCCCTAAAGACAGGCTTCTATTGGACAGCCAGATAGCTATAGTTTGACCGCTAAAAGCATTGTGGTGGAGATCGGGGGAACTGCAGCGTCAGGCCCTCAAACATTTGTTAACTGAAGGAAATCCTAACCGGTTTCTAACCTCCTCTCTTTTCCAAAACGCTGCAAATCTGAGCGGAAAACAACAACTAAGTCCAAACCCCTGTCACAGAATGTACCTCTGAAAACGGTCAGCCTATCAGTTTACTGGTGACGGTAACCTGGGATGTTTGAGCTTTTTTCAACTGCAACGGGACCTGGATCATTAGTATTTAAATATTCATTAAAGGTTTGCTTGAAAGCATCTCAAAAATGAAGGGGAAATTAGGAGATACATTATTCATGTCCTGAAATACCTCCATTTGTAAAGCCTTGGGTTTGTTGTAGCTAGCAGTGGACACATTATACTGTAGGTCACTGTGTAAAACATGGAAACAATGTGTCCTTTGAAAAAACATATTCATGGATAACTAATTTAACCAGTCATACTGTCTTTCATTTTTGCTTTCACTAAATGTTCTTATGCTCTGTGAAAATGAGAAGCTAAGCCAACTTGTCTTCAGGTCACGAGAGTGTTGAGAAATATTTTCCTGTCGTCAACACATTCCAGTGGAACCAGAAATCCTGAGTGTGCAAATTCCATTCATACTTCATTTCCAGCAAGTCTTGGAAGAGTGCAAGTCAGCACATCTACTGTCACTCCATATTCATAAAACCCCCTCCAAGCTGACAGGAAGGAAGGAACAGAGACTTTTTAAGAATGTGAGAACTTCATCTCATGACCCGAGCCACGGGCAAGGAGAGGCAATGTATATCATAAATGAATTATACAGCACCAAGTTTTATGTTTCAGTCGCTTCAATGCTTTTGATAAGGTTTAAGATGGTGCTAAATCATTTACTAGAGAGTGGAATAGGCCTATGTACTGTAGAACACATGGATTCCTCTACCATTTTCAATGACAAATGACCCGACACACTTAATTTGCTTCGTGTCCATTAAATCCATACAGAACCAAAATCTCCTGGACCTCATCTAACATCCTAGTGAAAGCCAATAGGGATAGAATCCCTTGTTCGGAATGGAGCGAGAATATTTTTCTTTCATTTATTACGTTTATTTGGCAGGGACACTGTACGACAAAACATACGTCTAACAGTATGGGAAGTGATGTGTCGCACCAGATTTAGCTGACCAAAGAAAACACTGGATACACAACATTCACACACCCACATGACAGCAACATCAACACAAAGCTCACAACACTCCAAACCCAATTAGGCCCTGCAGAATGAGGGGAAAGAATCACAGTCATTACTGAGACATGTATTACAACCAGAGAGCCAATCTCTCCAGTGTCTTGGCCTTATCCTGGCCACTGTGATATACACTGAGTATACCAAACATTAAGAACACCTGCTTTTTACATGACTTAGAATGACCAGGTGAATCCAGGTGAAAGCTATGCTCCCTTATTGGTGTCACTTATTAAATGCACTTCAAATCAGTGTGGATGAAGGGGAAGAGACAGGTTAAAGAAGGATTTTGGGCAAGACAAAAGAGTTAAGTGCCTTTGAACGGGGTATGGTAGTAGGTGCCAGGCACACCGGTTTGTGTCAAGAACTGCAACGCTGCTGGGTTTTTCACGCTCAACAGTTTCCCATGTGTATCAAGAATGGTCCACCACCCAAAGGACATCCAGTAAACTTGACAACTGTTGGAAGCATTGGAGTCAACATGGGCCAGTATCCCTGTGGAACGCTTGACACCTTGTAGTCCAAGACCCCAGGAATTGAGGCTGTTCTGAGGGCAAAAGGGTGGAGTGCAACTATTAGAAAAGTGTTCCAAATCTTTTGTTCACTCAGTGTTCGCTCCATAAGGCTTAGTGCTTTATTGACTGCCTGCACCGTCCTGGGCTCTGTGAATTAGTCATTTGAAGCCCTCAGGCCCAGCTCTCCCAGCTTGCACGATAAGACGAGGATAAAACACTGGTCATTCCAAGGGTAGTGAGCCTCAACCGCAGTCTGAACGACCCCAGACCAGTCAGGGGATGCCCAGTTGGAGGAGCTGAGGGATCCGTGAGAGAATATGAGAGAGGGGGATGGATTTCACTCCTGTGCCTCTCTGTTTGGCTCCTTTAAATGGAGATGTGTAGGTACGGGTGGAGTACAGTGAATTAATTGAATCATAAGAGGCTGGTTGATGATTTTAAATGAGCTTACAGTTAAAGTGGCTACCACTGTAAAACCCAAACTGAATTTGGTCATCAAAGATAAGCAGTGATTCTAATCCAATGAACTTCCTCCAAACCTGAGTTGTCACTCAGAAATAGGAAGTCATGCTAGCCAGAGCTAAAGGACAGGAGAAACTGAGCTGGTACACAGAAACATCACATGCACAGCTCAGGTGGGACTGTGCTTTCCCACCAGCCTTGCTGACAGCCAAGATATGACCCTTTCCTTTCCACACACGTGCACTATAGACATATACCAGAACCACAGAGCTGAGAGTCTTTACTTCCAGGAGAGCTGAACAGGAGGACCAGTGTGAGGGTGACAAGCCCAATTTATCAGCCTCTAGCTCTGAAAGGTTAAGTGAGTAAACATTGATTTTGGCAGAACAAGGTTAAGTTGTTTTCAGCAGATGTTTGGTCTTGAGGTAAATAATATTCTATAGAGGCAGCAACAGAGTATCCCTGCTCGCATGATGCTGAATACAGAGCACATTTAGGCCTTCACGCATTGGAATGTGGAGAAAACACCTGGGATTCAAAACTGTTAATTCTGACTAATGATCGTTAGGGGAATACTGTGTTTCATTATGATCTCTAGCTGAAAAACAAAACTCAACTCACCCCTACAGACAACAAGACAACAAAGAATGTGTTGATGGCAGAAAGAGAGAGAGAGAGAGAAAGAAAGAAAGCCAGAAAGGCGAGAAAGAGAGAGAGGGGGTGAGAACGATGAGTGGCTAGTATGGAGAATGTATGATGAAAGCTCTGGCCTGACAACACATAGAAACAAGCCATCAATACACCATGACCCTGTAGTGTGCCAACCTCCATTCTGTCAAATGACTGATGAGAGAGAGACCTCTCTTGGCTCTGTGTGTTTAACTTGCTTTAACGAAGGCTTCTGTCCAGTCCGCTATAGGTTTATTTGAAAAGATGCCAATAGGGTGCTGCCGGCTGCTGAGCAGGATGAATCGCCCAGGAGCTCTGCAGTGAGTCAGAGGGGAGAGCTGGACTGGCTCTGGCTGGGGAGAGACAGGGCTGCCCTGGTCCAGCATAGACAGGACAGGGTGAACAATCATTGGTCTACAGAGAGAAACAACAGAGGACACAGGAGCCACAGATCTACAGTCACTGCTTGGACAAGAACAGTTAAGTTAAATAAACGTATGCGCACACACAAATAAACACTTCTCTCTCTTTCTCCCCTCTCTTCTCTCCCTCCAGGCAACATTAATCAGTGTAACCATGAAGTCAGACAACAGTGCAAAGCAGCAGAGCCGGTACTGTATGATCCATTGACCTGGCAGCCTCTGCTCTCACCTGTAGAGACACTCTGGAGACACAGTCTGCATCCCTCACTGCCACACACCGACTGAGCCAGCATGTCAACAACACCGCTTAAACTCCACTACTGCAGCCACACACCGACTGAGCCAGCATGTCAACAACACCCCTTAAACTCCACTACCGCAGCCACACACCGACTGAGCCAGCATGTCAACAACACCCCTTAAACCCCAATACCGCAGCCACACACCGACTGAGCCAACACATGTCAACAACACCCCTTAAACCCCAATACCGCAGCCACACACCGACTGAGCCAGCATGTCAACAACACCCCTTAAACCCCACTACTGCAGCCACATACCGACTGAGCCAGCATGTCAACAACACCCCTTAAACCCCACTAACGCAGCAACACACCGACTGAGCCAACACGTCAACAACACCCCTTAAACCCCACTACCGCAGCCACACACCAACTGAGCCAGCATGTCAACAACACCCCTTAAACCCCACTACTGCAGCCACACACCGACTGAGCCAACACATGTCAACAACACCCCTTAAACCCCACTAACGCAGCAACACACCGACTGAGCCAACACATGTCAACAACACCCCTTAAACCCCAATACCGCAGCCACACACCGACTGAGCCAGCATGTCAACAACACCCCTTAAACCCCACTACTGCAGCCACATACCGACTGAGCCAGCATGTCAACAACACCCCTTAAACCCCACTACCGCAGCCACACACCGACTGAGCCAGCATGTCAAAAACACCCCTTAAACCCCAATACCGCAGCCACACACCGACTGAGCCAGCATGTCAACAACACCCCTTAAACCCCACTACTGCAGCCACATACCGACTGAGCCAGCATGTCAACAACACCCCTTAAACCCCACTACTGCAGCCACACACCGACTGAGCCAGCATGTCAACAACACCCCTTAAACCCCACTACTGCAGCCACACACCGACTGAGCCAACACATGTCAACAACACCCCTTAAACCCCACTAACGCAGCAACACACCGACTGAGCAAACACGTCAACAACACCCCTTAAACCCCACTAACGCAGCAACACACCGACTGAGCCAACACATGTCAACAACACCCCTTAAACCCCAATACCGCAGCCACACACCGACTGAGCCAACATGTCAACAACACCCCTTAAACCCCACTACTGCAGCCACACACCGACTGAGCCAACACATGTCAACAACACCCCTTAAACCCCACTACTGCAGCCAAACACCGACTGAGCCAGCATGTCAACAACACCCCTTAAACCCCACTAACGCAGCAACACACCGACTGAGCCAGCATGTCAACAACACCCCTTAAACCCCACTAATGCAGCAACACACCGACTGAGCCAACACATGTCAACAACACCCCTTAAACCCCACTAACGCAGCAACACACCGACTGAGCCAGCATATGTCAACAACACCCCTTAAACCCCACTACTGCAGCCACACACCGACTGAGCCAGCATATATCAACAACACCCGTTAAACCCCACTACTGCAGCCACACACCGACTGAGCCAGCATGTCAACAACACCCCTTAAACCCCACTACTGCAGCCACACACCAACTGAGCCAGCATGTCAACAACACCCCTTAAACCCCACTACTGCATCCACACACCGACTGAGCCAGCATGTCAACAACACCCCTTAAACCCCACTACTGCAGCCACACACCGACTGAGCCAACACATGTCAACAACACCCCTTAAACCCCACTAACGCAGCAACACACCGACTGAGCCAACACGTCAACAACACCCCTTAAACCCCACTACTGCAGCCACACACCGACTGAGCCAACACATGTCAACAACACCCCTTAAACCCCACTACTGCATCCACACACTGACTGAGCCAGCATGTCAACAACACCCTTTAAACCCCACTACTGCAGCCACACACCGACTGAGCCAACACATGTCAACAACACCCCTTAAACCCCACTACTGCAGCCACACACCGACTGAGCCAACACATGTCAACAACACCCCTTAAACCCCACTACTGCAGCCACACACCGACTGAGCCAGCATGTCAACAACACCCCTTAAACCCCACTAACGCAGCAACACACCGACTGAGCCAGCATGTCAACAACACCCCTTAAACCCCACTAACGCAGCAACACACCGACTGAGCCAACACATGTCAACAACACCCCTTAAACCCCACTACTGCAGCCACACACCGACTGAGCCAGCATATATCAACAACACCCCTTAAACCCCACTACTGCAGCCACACACCGACTGAGCCAGCATGTCAACAACACCCCTTAAACCCCACTACTGCAGCCACACACCGACTGAGCCAGCATGTCAACAACACCCCTTAAACTCCACTACCGCAGCCACACACCGACTGAGCCAGCATGTCAACAACACCCCTTAAACCCCAATACCACAGCCACACACCGACTGAGCCAGCATGTCAACAACACCCCTTAAACCCCACTACTGCAGCCACATACCGACTGAGCCAGCATGTCAACAACACCCCTTAAACCCCACTAACGCAGCAACACACCGACTGAGCCAACACGTCAACAACACCCCTTAAACCCCACTACCGCAGCCACACACCGACTGAGCCAGCATGTCAACAACACCCCTTAAACCCCACTACTGCAGCCACACACCGACTGAGCCAACACATGTCAACAACACCCCTTAAACCCCACTAACGCAGCAACACACCGACTGAGCCAACACATGTCAACAACACCACTTAAACCCCAATACCGCAGCCACACACCGACTGAGCCAGCATGTCAACAACACCCCTTAAACCCCACTACTGCAGCCACATACCGACTGAGCCAGCATGTCAACAACACCCCTTAAACCCCACTACCGCAGCCACACACCGACTGAGCCAGCATGTCAAAAACACCCCTTAAACCCCAATACCGCAGCCACACACCGACTGAGCCAGCATGTCAACAACACCCCTTAAACCCCACTACTGCAGCCACATACCGACTGAGCCAGCATGTCAACAACACCCCTTAAACCCCACTACTGCAGCCACACACCGACTGAGCCAGCATGTCAACAACACCCCTTAAACCCCACTACTGCAGCCACACACCGACTGAGCCAGCATGTCAACAACACCCCTTAAACCCCACTACTGCAGCCACACACCGACTGAGCCAACACATGTCAACAACACCCCTTAAACCCCACTAACGCAGCAACACACCGACTGAGCAAACACGTCAACAACACCCCTTAAACCCCACTACTGCAGCCACACACCGACTGAGCCAACACATGTCAACAACACCCCTTAAACCCCACTACTGCATCCACACACCGACTGAGCCAGCATGTCAACAACACCCCTTAAACCCCACTACTGCAGCCACACACCGACTGAGCCAATACATGTCAACAACACCCCTTAAACCCCACTAACGCAGCAACACACCGACTGAGCCAACACATGTCAACAACACCCCTTAAACCCCAATACCGCAGCCACACACCGACTGAGCCAACATGTCAACAACACCCCTTAAACCCCACTACTGCAGCCACACACCGACTGAGCCAACACATGTCAACAACACCCCTTAAACCCCACTACTGCAGCCACACACCGACTGAGCCAGCATGTCAACAACACCCCTTAAACCCCACTAACGCAGCAACACACCGACTGAGCCAGCATGTCAACAACACCCCTTAAACCCCACTAACGCAGCAACACACCGACTGAGCCAACACATGTCAACAACACCCCTTAAACCCCACTAACGCAGCAACACACCGACTGAGCCAGCATATGTCAACAACACCCCTTAAACCCCACTACTGCAGCCACACACCGACTGAGCCAGCATATATCAACAACACCCCTTAAACCCCACTACTGCAGCCACACACCGACTGAGCCAGCATGTCAACAACACCCCTTAAACCCCACTACTGCAGCCACACACCAACTGAGCCAGCATGTCAACAACACCCCTTAAACCCCACTACTGCATCCACACACCGACTGAGCCAGCATGTCAACAACACCCCTTAAACCCCACTAACGCAGCAACACACCGACTGAGCCAACACGTCAACAACACCCCTTAAACCCCACTACTGCAGCCACACACCGACTGAGCCAACACATGTCAACAACACCCCTTAAACCCCACTACTGCATCCACACACTGACTGAGCCAGCATGTCAACAACACCCTTTAAACCCCACTACTGCAGCCACACACCGACTGAGCCAACACATGTCAACAACACCCCTTAAACCCCACTACTGCAGCCACACACCGACTGAGCCAACACATGTCAACAACACCCCTTAAACCCCACTACTGCAGCCACACACCGACTGAGCCAGCATGTCAACAACACCCCTTAAACCCCACTAACGCAGCAACACACCGACTGAGCCAGCATGTCAACAACACCCCTTAAACCCCACTAACGCAGCAACACACCGACTGAGCCAACACATGTCAACAACACCCCTTAAACCCCACTACTGCAGCCACACACCGACTGAGCCAGCATATATCAACAACACCCCTTAAACCCCACTACTGCAGCCACACACCGACTGAGCCAGCATGTCAACAACACCCCTTAAACCCCACTACTGCAGCCACACACCAACTGAGCCAGCATGTCAACAACACCCCTTAAACTCCACTACTGCAGCCACACACCAACTGAGCCAGCATGTCAACAACACCCCTTAAACCCCACTACTGCATCCACACACCGACTGAGCCAGCATGTCAACAACACCCCTTAAACCCCACTAACGCAGCAACACACCGACTGAGCCAACACGTCAACAACACCCCTTAAACTCCACTACTGCAGCAACACACCGACTGAGCCAACACATGTCAACAACACCCCTTAAACCCCACTACCGCAGCCACACACCGACTGAGCCAGCATGTCAACAACACCCCTTAAACCCCAATACCGCAGCCACACACCGACTGAGCCAGCATGTCAACAACACCCCTTAAACCCCAATACCGCAGCCACACACCGACTGAGCCAACATGTCATCAACACCCCTTAAACCCCACTACCGCAGCCACACACCGACTGAGCCAACACATGTCAACAACACCCCTTAAACCCCACTAACGCATCAACACACCGACTGAGCCAACACATGTCAACAACAGCCCTTAAACCCCACCACTGCAGCCAGGTAGCTACTGCTTCAACCAGACATCAAACTCACACTGCCAGAGAAAAAACAGATAAATGAGCCCACCTACCTGAGCCTCCATATATCTGTCTCCTCTGTGTCCAGTCACGAGCAGAGAAATAGAGAGAGAGGAGAGAGAGGAGAGAGAGAGATGGAGCTGAAAGCCCCTGCACTATAAGGCAGGCTCGTTGATCTACATAGCGCTGAGGTCGGTAAACAAGCCGTTAGGCTAGCAGTGGATCGAGGTGGGATATAGTGCTGTAGTGTAGGCTGCCTGGGGTTGATAGACATAGAGCACCAGACAGGAACCTGAACGTCAATAAAACAGGAAGGCTCTCCCTGCACTTTCCCCCCTCCCTCCCTCCTTCACTTGCTCTGTCCCTCTTCTCTGCTGCTTCTCTGTTCCCTTTATACCACTCTCTCTCTCTCTCATACACTCAGCCATTTTTTCTCTCCCCCTTCATATCTCTCTATTTCAGTGCATTTATTCAGCTGTTGTGTTGATCCCAGGGCTCAGTGGGGACATGTCCAGAGTCATTGTGTTGCAGCGCTGCAATGTCACCACTGTCTCTCTCGCTCATGACCAGGGGAATCTGAGCTCTGTCAGCAAGCACTGAAACAAGTCTATTATAATATCTACTGATTGAATATGTGCTGGCTCCCTATACTAAACATTGTATTACAATCTTTATTGGCTTGTAATAAACATTGTATTTCGATCTGAACTGGTTTGAATGAAACCACTTCTGTAGTGTATGAAAGGAAATGAAAAACTCATCACTGCACGTGATTGCACCATCTGAAACTGAAACCATGGACATTGTGAGCGGAAAGCGCTGTCAGTATCATCAGACTTCTAGAAAACCTCAACCTCTCTGTCTTTCCTCTGGGCCTCATGTCTTGTCCGTGCCTCACCAGACCTCTCCGTCTTTCCTCTGGGCCTCATGTCTTGTCAAGGTCTCACCAGACCTCTCCGTCTTTCCTCTGGGCCTCATGTCTTGTCAAGGTCTCACCAGACCTCTCCGTCTTTCCTCTGGGCCTCATGTCTTGTCCATGCCTCACCAGACCTCTCCGTCTTTCCTCTGGGCCTCATGTCTTGTCCATGCCTCTCCAGACCTCTCCGTCTTTCCTCTGGGCCTCGTATCTTGTCAAGGTTTCACCAGACCTCTCCGTCTTTCCTCTGGGCCTCGTGTCTTGTCAAGGTCTCACCAGACCTCTACGTCTTTCCTCTGGGCCTCGTGTCTTGTCAAGGTCTCACCAGACCTCTACGTCTTTCCTCTGGGCCTCGTATCTTGTCAAGGTTTCACCAGACCTCTCCGTCTTTCCTCTGGGCCTCGTGTCCTATACCCCTTAGCCCAGTCCTCTGGTTCTACGCTGGGCCAGAGACCACAATACTCTGTCAGCACTTTGTTGAACACAATGGAAACATCCCTCTCCTGATATGGAGGACTTGGCTAGTCCAGATTCCAGTGACTGTTGCCACAGGATTCCCCTATTGGAAACCAGCTGTGTGCTGTAAAACTATGTAATTGTTCAATTATTTTCAGATGTATCTTTATGAATTAATCTCGGAGACCCAGAATCAAAAGCTTGCCTAAATGTGTCAGCTACTCGATGCATTTATGTTAAGAATGTCTGTCCCCGAGAGATTAGTACGTATTAATCAATCAAATGGCTTTAATAGACTAATCTGTGTCAATTACAAAACCCATCTGTAACTTTGGTGTACTAAACCATATTCATATGATATTTCTTCCAGCAAAGCTGCTATGTTTCTCTCTGCTCCCAGCAGGAGCCCCCCATCTCTGAAAATAAGTAAGTAAATGCTGCCTATAAATATCTATAGAAACTACCTTCAGAGACGCCAGTGCGAGAGCGGTGAGAGAGTGAGAGAGCGAGAGATACTCTGAGGGAATCCATACAATGCCAATGTCCTCCCACATTCCCTCATCTCTTATTTTTCTGCCCTCCAATGGTTCACAGTGGAATATACAGTACCAGTCAAAAGTTTGGACACACCTACTCAATCAAGGGTTTTTCTTTATTTTTACGATTTTCTACAGTGTAGACTATGAAGACTATGAAATAACACATATGGAATCATGTAGTAACCAAAAAAGTGTTAAACAAATCAAAATGAATTTTATATTTGAGATTCTTCAAAGTAGCCACCCTTTGCCTTGGTGACAGCTTTGCGCACTCTTGGCATTCTGTCAACCAGCTTCGTGAGGTAGTCACCTGGAATGCATTTCAATTAACAGGTGTGCCTTGTTAAAAGTTGATTTGTGAAATGTATTTCCTTCTTAACCCTTTCACACGTACAATCACACGGGGTGTGATCGTTCTACAGTGGTCCCTGAAGCGTACGATCACACCCCGTGTGATTAGAACACTCCTTTAGAACACTCATTTAGAACGGCCAGTTTCGAATGACGCAACAATCAACATTTGAGCTGGCCACACTTTTTTCAGAAACTATTTACACAAACACAGTCCTTACAAAGTTATGTCCAGAATGTGAGCAGTTTATTTTTGGATGCAATGTTCAGATATTCACAGAAGTATCTATAGCATAACACAATCATCCTAACCGGAAAAATGTAGGCTACATTTGTCCTAGCGCTGAGGAAAGATTGACGCAACACAAGCGGTCATATTTTCTAATTATCGGCTGACATAAACTACACTATGAATTAGCTAATAGCAATTACTATGTACAATTAATCACATCACGGGTGAGCTCACCGTTGATCAAAATAATTGAGTAAAACACTTTCTAGAAATCGAAAGTAATCCGACGATTAGTTTCAGCGCGCAGCCATGCTTTTTTACCTCACAGAAACCGAAGATAATAAGAGAAGACAAGATGAGTTGTTGAAGGGGTGTGGTCTACCATCATTCACATCCCACATTCACTTCCTGAAGTTCTCAAAAAATGAGTGAACCCTTACTCACCTCATTTTGTTATAGCATCTTTGGTCCGACAGACGATCAAGTGAAACCCAGAATGCATTGTATGTCAACAAACATGGCTCCATACACAAAGCTGGAATTAGCTTAGCTCATCATAATCAGTACAACCTTCAAAACATTATTTTACACACATACTATGCGCCCTTTACAATTTATGCAAAAATCGGAACGCATGATTCATCACGGGTAATTGAAAAACGTAAATAAAATAGTAAATATATCAATAATACCACACAAAACATTTTCTGATAGTGATTTATTGATACAAATTGCGCGTTTAGGCAGTCAATCACGGTAACCTCTCACTCCCACTCTGAGCCATTCAGTGTTGTTGTTTATGTAACAATCACATCCTGGAATGGAGAGAACGTTCGAACATCACGTGCATAAAAAAACTCACGCTGGGGCGACCGTTAGAGATATTTGGAACTCACGCGTGAAAGGGTTAATATGTTTGAGCCAATCAGTTATGTTGTGACAAGGTAGGGGTGGTATACAGAAGATAGCCCTATTTGGTAAAAGACCAAGTCCATATTATGGCAAGAACAGCTCAAATAAGCAAAGAGAAACGACAGTCCATCATTACTTTCAAGACATGAAGGGCAGTCAATACAGAAAATGTCAAGAACTTTGAAAGTTTCTTTAAGTGCAGTCGCAAAAACCATCAAGCACTATGATGAAACTGGCTCTCATGAGGACTGGCTCTCAGAGTTACCTCTGCTGCAGAAGATAAGTTCATTAGAGTTCCAGCCTCAGAAATTGCAGCCAAATAAATGCAACAGACACATCTCAACATCAACTGTTCAGAGGAGACAGCGTGAATCAGGCCTTCATGGTCGAATTGCTGCAAAGAAACCACTACTAAAGGACACCAATAATAAGAAGAGACTTACTTGGGCCAAGAAACACTAATGGACATTAGAACGGTGGAAATCTGTCCTTAGGTCTGATGAGTCCAAATTGGAGATTTTTGGTTCCAACCGCTGTGTCTTTGTGAGACGCAGAGTAGGTGAACGGATGATCTCTGCATGTGTGGTTCCCACCGTGAAGCATGGAGGAGGAGGTGTGATGGTGCTTTGCTGCTGACACTGTCTGTGATTTACTTAGAATTCAAGGCACACTTAACCTGTTAGGGCTAGGGGGCAGTATTGACACGGCTGGATAAAAAAACGTACCCGATTTAATCTGGTTACTACTCCTGCCCAGTAACTAGAATATGCATATAATGATTGGCTTTGGATAGAAAACACCCTAAAGTTTCTAAAACCGTTTGAATGGTGTCTGTGAGTATAACAGAACTCAAATGGCAGGTCAAAACCTGAGAAGATTCTGTACAGGAAGTACCCTGTCTGACCATTTCTTGAACTTCTTTGCCATCTCTATCAATTACAAAGGATCTCTGCTATAACGTGACACTTCCTACGTCTCACATGGTCTCTCAGAAGGCGGCAAAAAGCTGAATCGTGGCTTTGCAGGCTCTGGCTGAAACAAAGTAGCGCGTTTGGGTAGTGGCTGGTTACAGTACTCTGAGACTCAGGCTCGTGCCCGCGTCGACCGAAAGCTTTCTTTTCCTTTGTCTGTTTACCTAAAAGGATATTCCCGGTCGGAATATTATCGCTTTTTTACGAGAAAAATGGCATAAAAATGGATTTTAAACAGCGGTTGACATGCTTCGAAGTACGGTAATGGAATATTTCGATTTTTTTTGTCACGAATTGCGCCATGCGTGCGACCCTTATTTACCATTTGAATAGTGTCTGGAACGCACGAACAAAACACCGCTATTCGGATATAACGATGGATTATTTTGGACCAAACCAACATTTGTTATTGAAGTAGCAGTCCTGGGAGTGCATTCTGACGAAGCCAACAAAAGGTAATCAAACTTTTATAATAGTAAATCTGATTTTGGTGAAGGCTAAACTTGCCGGGTGTCTAAATAGCTAGCCCGTGATGGCTGGGCTATGTACTTAGAATATTGCAAAATGTGCTTTCACCAAAAAGCTATTTTAAAATCGGACATATTGAGTGCATAGAGGAGTTCTGTATCTATAATTCTTAAAATAATTGTTATGCTTTTTGTGAACGTTTATCGTGAGTAATTTAGTAAATTGTTAGTAAATTCCCCGGAAGTATGCTAGTTCTGAACGTCACATGCTAATGTAAAAAGCTGTTTTTTGATATAAATATGAACTTGATTGAACAAAACATGCATGTATTGTATAACATAATGTCCTAGGTGTGTCATCTGATGAAGATCATCAAAGGTTAGTGCTGCATTTAGCTGTCTTCTGGGTTTTTGTGACATTATATGCTAGCTTGAAAAATGGGTGTCTGATTATTTCTGGCTGGGTACTCTGCTGACATAATCTAATGTTTTGCTTTCGTTGTAAAGCCTTTTTGAAATCGGACAGTGTGGTTAGATTAACGAGAGTCTTGTCTTTAAATAGCTGTAAAATAGTCATATGTTTGAGAAATTGAAGTAATAGGATTTTTAAGGTATTTGAAAATCGCACCACAGGATTCAACTGGCTGTTACGTAGGTGGGACGAATTCGTCCCGCCTGCCCTAGAGAGGTTAACCAGCATGGCTACCACAGCGTTCTGCTGTGACACATCCTCACATCTGGTTCGCGCTTAGTGGAACATTTGTTTTTCAACAGGACAATGACCCAACACACCTCCAGGCTGTGTAAGAGCTATTTGACCAAGAAGGAGAGTGATGGAGTGCTGCATCAGATGACCTGGTCTCCACAATCACCCCACCTCAACCCAATTGAGATGGTTTGGGATGAGTTGAACCGCAGAGTGAAGTGCTCAGCATATGTGAGAACTCCTTCAACACTGTTGAAGCATTACAGGTGAAGCTGGTGGAGCGAATGCAAAGTGTGTGCAAAGCTGTCATCAAGGCAATAATCTAAAATATATTTAGATTGGTTTAACACTTTTTTGGTTACTACATGATTCCATATGTTTTATTTCATAGTTTTGATGTCTTCACTATTATTCTACAAAGTAGAAAATAGTAAAAATAAAGAAAAACCCTTGAATGAGTAGGTGTGTCTAAACTACTGACTGGTACTGTACGTCCTGTCAGTTGTTAGGGTAAAGACATCCCACATCCTTTTATGTCTCAGGTCTCATTCCTTAAATAATTCACAGTGGAATTTGCGTAATCTCCTTGTGTTGGGGGCGAAACAGTTAGCTATGACAGAGGGAAGTCTGTGGGTCTCTCTATCACTTGGAGACTGGAGAGATATGAAGGTGACTTGGTTTGGGAACATTTTCAGCTGGGGATTGAGGCTCCTGTCCTCTGTTATAAAATGATCTAACCAACAGATGGAGCCAGTGCACAGCAATTTAGTACCAACACCATTCTGTGAGTGAGTGAGTGACTGAGTGAGTCTGCACGAAATGAGGGAGAATGTCAGAGAGAAAGAGAGAAGATTAAGAAAATATATAGTGTGTTTGGGGAGAAGCAGGAGTGGGAGGACAAATAATATTATCTCTGTATCTGTCAGGGGAGCTCATTTGTGGCGGAGTATGAAGACGACAGTAACAGTACTGTATAAGGAGAACGGGTTTGTTCTCTAAGTCCAATACCAAGACAGGGGACTGGGAGGCAGCAATGACAAGATGCTGATGTTTCTGAGCCAATTACAGTCTCAGAAATAGTTGTTAAAGAACTTTCTTCAGTGTAATTTTGATGGCCGAAAGCAATGATGGAGTAAGTAACCACTATTCTGAACTCCCATGACAGAAAGATCCATAAAGTTCTCTCTGGAATGCTTTGTTCTTGAGAGAAGATAACTACACAGTATACATTTGGAAAAGCACCACTGCAAAAACACTCTGAACGTTCACATAAAAAATAAATCAATAAAAAAACCAAGAAGCCTGGCTGTATCGAGAGTGCCTTGTTGAAATTGTGATGAACTGTCATAATTGAGAGAAGCCATTCGGCAGTGAGGATAGAAGGAAGACATGCTAGGAGAGAGTGAGTGTCTCTGGGGATGTTACCACCAAACACTGATGGAACTGCACACGGTTGTCACAGTAACAGAAAAGGCTGACAGAATAACTACTTTGTAATTGTCAGAGGACAGACTGCCCTAGAAGGATAAACAGTACACTTTAATGATTATTTACATGCAACAGACCAGACATTATAATTTATCACAGAGGCAGGTACTAATTTAAAGATGTGGGAAACCATCCAAGTAGACCATAGCCCTACATGAAACCATGCTAGTCAACTGTTTGTACTCAGCAGTGTGGATGTCCAAAATACTAAATAACATTACTTGTGTAGTTTGATGAAGTATTCCAGTATGCTACATCAATGGGCAGAGATGCAAACTGGTGAGGGCCCAAAAAGGTGACACTTTTTTGTTGTTGCACTGAAACATGCAGAAAATCCCTGCGAGGGGGAAATGCAGGTTTTAACTATTTAAACAACAAAGAATATGATCTACATGATCAGTCTCTGTGTGTAAAATAAAAAGTGGTTCATGTGAACCTAACTCACAGCTAAAAAAAAATGTAAAGAAAGCAATCCAATGTTATTTGTTGCCTAGACTTTACTGCAAATGACACTCTTGAGAACAAATATTGCAGTTAGCCATGACAGCCTTTACAATAGAACGCTTGTGACCACACACACATCTAAATATTGCACTTGGGGAAAAAAACATCTTAAAGTAGAAACAGAATGAAACAAACGACAATCTATTTTATTGTGGCCACTTTTGTAGACATCGATCAAGTGCACAAGGCTACATGTGTGCAAAAATAATGTTCACTGAGTAAAGCATTTTATAATCCCCCCTCACTCACACACAAGTGTTACTGTCAAATTCAATACAACAAAAGCAATATCTTTGGGCTACACTGCACATTATTACATTGTACACTTTCTGCCTGTGGACATCAGTTCTACAATGTGCCAGCAGAGAATGATACCCTTTGTTGGCATAATCTATTTCAGGCAGAGACTACACCTGGCATACCCCTTTTTATCCACTGTATTAAAAAAGTGATAAAGAAGGAAAGTGTGTGGTGTTCCTTTCACCTCTATAGTGGCATCCAGTTTAATCCAGGCCCAGCTCCAGCCACACTTGTTTAACAAGCAACGCCACATTTTCACCTAATTCTCTCATTCTAAAAATTAACCACATACTGTAGAGGGAAACCAGTTAACAGATAGTGGTTAGTTCGTTAGCTAGTTAACATTTCACACAGACTGCCAGGGTCCAGTAAGCAACTAACGCGTTATAACTTGAGCCAATTTTCATAAACTCAATAATTTGATCAGATAAATTGGCTACTGTGGCTCAACATTTCTCTGGCTAGCTAACGGAAAATTCGATCCAGCTAGCACGATTCTTAACAATGCTAACAATTCTTGTTCCACCACACTTTCTCCCTCACCTCAAACTTTCCAAATGCCAGTTGTTTTTTGGTTACAGCTCATGAAGTACGCTTCATCACCTTCTCACCGTTCACCCCCGTGGTCAGGCTTCCCACCTAATGTTACCTATTCCGTGGTCAGGCTTCCCACCTAATGTTACCTATTCCGTGGTCAGGCTTCCCACCTAATGTTACCTATTCCGTGGTCAGGCTTCCCACCTAATGTTACCTATTCCGTGGTCAGGCTTCCCACCTAATGTTACCTATTCCGTGGTCAGGCTTCCCACCTAATGTTACCTATTCCGTGGTCAGGCTTCCCACCTAATGTTACCTATTCGTTATCGTTCAGGGGACTCGTTGCTGTAACTGGCAAGCTGCCAGGCCTATACATTTATCAGCACAGGATCAATCATCAGCCTGCTCGGAGGAATCTTGGCCAATGAATTAGTCATGTTTCAGCTTTAAACCAAGGCCACGGGTTATGTATTTACTACGTAGACTCCTGTACAGTCTCTCAGATAGACACAGAGCTGAAAGAACTCCAGGGCTTGTCAAGATATTTTACAGTATTTCGCTCACTTTCTTTTTCTCTCTCTCTCTTCCCCACATCTCTCTTTCTTGTTCTCGGTCTCTCTCTCTCACACACACACACAGACACACAATACAACTTATTGTCCATTAGTTACAGCACACATACAGTCGAGCGCAGGGTCAAGCTGGATGGAGAAAATGTTGTGGGGTTAAGAGCCTTGCTGAAGGGCCTAACGGTAGGGGAATATCTTCAGGGTGTGAACCCATCAGCCCTCCAACTGCCAGATCAATTCCGCCTGTAGCAGCGCTTTACTGTGTGTGTACGTGTGTGGAATATAAACCATACGGTGCAGAGAGTGTGTGTGGAATATAAACCATACGGTGCAGAATGTGTGTGTGGAATATAAACCATACGGTGCAGAGAGTGTGTGTGGAATATAAACCATACGGTGCAGAATGTGTGTGTGGAATATAAACCATACGGTGCAGAATGTGTGTGTGGAATACAAACCATACGGTGCAGAATGTGTGTGTGGAATACAAACCATACAGTGCAGAATGTGTGTGTGGAATACAAACCATACGGTGCAGAATGTGTGTGTGGAATACAAACCATACGGTGCAGAAAGTGTGTGTGGAATACAAACCATACGGTGCAGAATGTGTGTGTGGAATACAAACCATACGGTGCAGAATGTGTGTGTGTGGAATATAAACCATACGGTGCAAAATGTGTGTGTGTGGAATATAAACCATACGGTGCAGAGTGTGTGTGTGTGTGTGTGGAATACAAACCATACGGTGCAGAGTGTGTGTGTGTGTGTGTGTGTGGAATACAAACCATACGGTGCAGAGTGTGTGTTTGTGTGTGTGTGGAATATAAACCATACGGTGCAGAGTGTGTGTGTGGAATATAAACCATATGGTGCAGAGTGTGTGTGTGTGTGTGTGTGTGTGTGCGCATGTGTGTGTACATGAGCTCATCACTCCTCTTCTCCTCTCGTCCCCACCCCACCCCATCACTCCTCTTCTCCTCTCGTCCCCACCCCACCCCATCACTCCTCTACTCCTCTCGTCCCAACCCCACCCCATCACTCCTCTTCTCCTCTCGTCCCCACCCCATCACTCCTCTTCTCCTCTCGTCCCAACCCCACCCCTTCACTCCTCTTCTCCTCTCGTCCCAACCCCACCCCATCACTCCTCTTCTCCTCTCGTCCCCACCCCACCCCATCACTCCTCTCGTCCCAACCCCACCCCTTCACTCCTCTTCTCCTCTCGTCCCCACCCCACCCCATCACTCCTCTTCTCCTCTCGTCCCAACCCCACCCCTTCACTCCTCTTCTCCTCTCGTCCCCACCCCACCCCATCACTCTTCTCCTCTCGTCCCAACCCCACCCCTTCACTCCTCTTCTCCTTCTCCCCACACCACCCCTTCACTCCTCTCGTCCCCACCCCACCCCTTCACTCCTCTTCTCCTCTCGTCCCCACCCCACCCCTTCACTCCTCTTCTCCTCTTCTCCCCACACCACCCCTTCACTCCTCTTCTCCTCTTGTCCCCAACCCACCCCTTCACTCCTCTTCTCCTCTCGTCCCCACCCCACCCCTTCACTCCTCTTCTCCTCTCGTCCCCAACCCACCCCTTCACTCCTCTTCTCCTCTCGTCCCCACCCCACCCCTTCACTCCACTCTCACCATTACATAAGTTAGTGCAGCACGCTCCCCTCAGGCACACAAAGAAATGAGATGCAAAGGAATGTGATCAAAAGTAAGAGAGGGTAAGAGAGGATAAGAGCTGCTAGAGAAAGATGCAGAAGAAGAGATGGGGGCAGCATATCCGTTTGAGACAAGAGCCGTCACAGCTACATAGCCCCTACACACTGATCATGTAAAATGGAAGTATATACCAGAGTCAAGGGACTCTGCATTTCAGTGTATTCTGCTCACAAACACTAGACTACAGTGCTGCAACAGAAAGTGAAAGAACTGAGATCGTGTGAAAGTGAGTAGCTTCACTGCCATAGCAAAAAACACAATGTAGTGTACCTACCAGATGATCTAAAGCCAATAAATGTATCAGGACTCAGGAGAGGCTGTACGTCATTAACATGTACATTTAGTCATTTAGCAGACGCTCTTATCCACAGTGACTTACAGGAGTAATGAGGGTTAAGTGTCTTGCTCAAGGACACATCGACAGAATGTTCACCTAGTCGGCTCGGGGATTCGAATCAGCGACCTTTCGGTTACTGGCCCAACGCTCTGATTCAACTCAATGAGGACTTGATGATTAGTTGACAAGTTGAATCAGGTGTGTTTGTCCAGGACTACAACAACGTGTGCTGTTGGGGATACTGGAGGACTGGAGTTGGGAAACACTGCGGTAGGCTACCTGCCACTATGAGCTTCACAAGTAAATAAACCAGATTGCCAACAGCCTCATTTGCACTTCAAAGCTGCAGGTTGAAGTTTAAATGTTTAGTAGCAGAAATGCGGCATAACTCTGAAATGAATAGATATTATAACCACTAATATCTAACTTGGTCTCACAAACAACACGGTAATGAAAGGTGGTATATTACTGTTATATTATCCTTGGTCTTAGACCTTGGAACTCTTTCAAAATGAGTTGGAATGTCTTGTTTATGTCAGTTAATTCAAGGTAATTATTTGCAACATTGTTAGAGAGGAAGGTAGGCCTTAATGTTTCATCTGTTTGTATTTCACATATGCTTACTGTGCCACAGAATAACTTCAAAACTGGATAACAATACATGTCCAAATGCAGTACACACTGATCACTCTAAGATGTCACGTTGAGCCATCACAGAAAGGGCTTGATGTATTCAGAGTTCACGGTGCGGTCTCCCCTCTGGGAGTAACACGAGTTTAAATTATTCAGAGAAGTGGACACTTTCAATCCAACATTCAATAGATCTGAAGAACTGTGTACACACAGAGAGCTTAAGATGCAGTGGGTGGAAAATACTGAGGTCAATTCTGCTGGAATAATGCCCTAGGTCTGTGTTATCATAAACATCCCACCAAACAAAATGCAACCGTAGCTCTATAATGCTGTAGTACTCAACGGTAGAGGGACTTACAGTAGTCACACGGAGGATAGACTACAGACGAATACTGTATAATTCTCGATTGGATACGTTCACAAAATCAATCATGAACACAGGTGTGAGAAAACATGCTGAATCAACTGTAAACTTGTGAATTTGGGCCTGACGCAATTGTGTGTGTGTGTGTGTATACACATTTGTATGTGTGAGTGCGCGTGTGTGTGTGTGAGTGCGCGTGTGTGTGTGTGTGTATATACATTTGTATGTGTGAGTGCGTGTGTGCGTGTGTGTGTGTATACATTTGTATGTGTGTGTGCGTGTGCGTGTGTATACATTTGTATGTGTGAGTGCGTGTGTGTGTGTGTGTGTATATACATTTGTATGTGTGAGTGCGTGTGTGTGTTTTGAACTTATGTTGGAATGAGGCACTACTATTAACATGATCAACCCAAACAGAAAAATAGAAAATTGTTCAATAGAGTTAGCTGGAAAACAGACACACTTGAAATGGCAACAACTGCATGTATAAGCTGTTCCATACCACAACTTTAACTCACCACAGTGGAACTACACGTCCAACTGGCTGGTTGCAGCTTTTCCATTACACACATCGGTCTCCTCTCTGCCCAGAAAAGATCTTACTCGTCATAAACCCAGTGTACCAACACAGGCAGCCAACGTCCTATGTCTCTCCTCTCTCGGTCCTGATGTAGGTCAAAACACTGCTGTTTGTCAAGGTGTCCAGATTAAGTCAGAACAGCTTCAGACCAGGTCCACATGCTGTACCGTAGCCTACTTCCCATGGGGCTCTGGCTGGTCTGTTTGTTCTTCCTGGAGTCAGCTGCCGATCATGAGGCAGGGTTGCGTCATCGTTCGCCTCACAACAACCCCAGTTTCAGCATATTCCACCACATTGTCGACACAGTGGAAGATACAGACATTGGCATGGACACATTGATAGACACAGTTAGAGATTGAGGAAGTGTGTGACTCCAGTAGCCTCCAGTTTCCTTTCCTATTCAGATGACACCCTGATCCCTGTTGTTCCTCCTGGATTGGAGACGAGGTGCAGCAGCGTTCGGGGACCAGAGACACCGTCCAGACACACAGACAGTGAATAAATAATGGCTGCTGTGCTCCACTCGCTGCCATGGAACCATGGTCAGATCAGGTTGCCAGTCTTCTACTGTCTCATTATAACCTCTTTCACTGTCATACAGACCCAATGTACTGAACAACTCCCTCAAAATCCTCACTTTAACACGGACCAGAATCAAATCAGACAGTCTAGCTGGCCTTTCTTGCAAAACAACCTTCTGTTCCCGCCAGAGACAAACTTCACTTGAACGAAACCCATGTGAAAGCTTGACTGTCTCCGAGATGTTATCTGAAGAGACACCTCTTCAAGTCGGAGGAAGTTGGAGAAACGTACATGTTGAGAAAACAATGAGCCAGCAGGTCAAAAGGAATGTGTTTCAGAGGCACAGTGTGTTCTGACGAGACAGGAATGTTCCTCCTGGGTCAGTACATGCCTTGTGAGCGAGAGATAAGCGTTTATTTAAATCAGCCCAACAGGATTCAGAAACTAGATATCACTCAGCAAAACACAGAAAGGTGCATAGTCAGGCAGAAGTAAACCGAACAAGCCAATCACACAACACCAGCCTTTTAAAAATAACATAGAAAATTGTTTCATTTTGACACAGATAATGTTTATCTAACACTTTGTTCTGGGAACATATGGGTTCATTCAGGATGAGATTTGCATCTTTTAAGAAAATGTCCTCTGTATTCCATTCTACGCCAGATGACTGACCTGAGCATCGCCTCAAAGCTTTAATATATCTTCATTTTCCAAATGATTGTGTTGGGTGTGTACTGTAAAATCTAGGAAACTTTGCATCACTGCCGCTCCTATGTGTGGATTTAGCCTAACACTGATGACGAAGATGATGATATGTTTCCAGGGTGATGAACATCTAACATGTCTCCAGGAAACCACTTTTATAGACAGTATGGGCTGTATCTTTGATAAACTGGTGAAATATTTTCTAGGCAGTTTGTAAAGAAATAGACGAGACATGAGGAGCAGACTGGGGCTCCTCGCTGTCTGGGAACAGTCATGACAGATGATCTCCTACCTTATTGTTCGGCTTGAAATGCAGTACTTCCACATCACATTCCACGCGGCAGTGACCTCACTGCAGACACCAGACACGCAGGGAAAACATGTGCAGCATGGCACACGCAGGAAGGAAGTTTCAAAATGTCCCAAACGCACCAAACTGTGGCAATTCCTCCTATAGCAGCCAGTGGAGAAACACCCTGTTCTAGACCACACATGACAGCCCACATCCTTCAGTGTCCAAAGAAAAACACAGAGAATTCATTTTCCTCCAGCTCCAGTTTCCTCAGCTGTGCCGTTTAGAAGTTCCCTGTCCCAGTTTATCCTGCCTGTGTCCACACTCAGAAAGTTGCTAGACTAGCAAATTATCCTGATGACCAAGAAAGGAAAAGGCTCAGTTCAGTATGTCTAGGCTCCTCGTTAAAGGCTCTCCACCCATACTGTTCACTACTACACCACTCCTCCCTCTCTCCACCCATACACCACTCCTCCCTCTCTCCACCCACACTCTTCACTACTACACCACTCCTCCCTCTCTCCACCCATACACCACTCCTCCCTCTCTCCACCCATACTGTTCACTACTACACCACTCCTCCCTCTCTCCACCCATACACCACTCCTCCCTCTCTCCACCCACACTGTTCACTACTACACCACTCCTCCCTCTCTCCACCCATACTGTTCACTACTACACCACTCCTCCCTCTCTCCACCCATACTGTTCACTACTACACCACTCCTCCCTCGCTCCACCCATACTGTTCACTACTACACCACTCCTCCCTCTCTCCACCCATACTGTTCACTACTACACCACTCCTCCCTCTCTCCACTCATACTGTTCACTACTACACCACTCCTCCCTCTCTCCACCCATACTGTTCACTACTACACCACTCCTCCCTCTCTCCACCCATACTGTTCACAACTACACCACTCCTCCCTCTCTCCACCCATACTGTTCACTACTACACCACTCCTCCCTCTCTCCACCCATACTGTTCACTACTACACCACTCCTCCCTCGCTCCACCCATACTGTTCACTACTACACCACTCCTCCCTCTCTCCACCCATACTGTTCACGACTACACCACTCTTTCCCTCTCTCCACCCATACTGTTCACGACTACACCACCCCTCCCTCTCTCCACCCATACTGTTCACGACTACACCACTCCTCCCTCTCTCCACCCATACTGTTCACGACTACACCATTCCTCCCTCTCTCCACCCATACTGTTCACTACTACACCACTCCTCCCTCTCTCCACCCATACTGTTCACGACTACACCACTCCTCCCTCTCTCCACCCATACTGTTCACGACTACACCACTCCTCCCTCTCTCCACCCATACTGTTCACTACTACACCACTCCTCCCTCTCTCCACCCATACTGTTCACTACTACACCACTCCTCCCTCTCTCCACCCATACTGTTCACGACTACACCACCCCTCCCTCTCTCCACCCATACTGTTCACTACTACACCACTCCTCCCTCTCTCCACCCATACTGTTCACTACTACACCACTCTTTCCCTCTCTCCACCCATACTGTTCACTACTACACCACTCCTCCCTCTCTCCACCCATACTGTTCACGACTACACCACTCCTCCCTCTCTCCACCCATACTGTTCACTACTACACCACTCTTTCCCTCTCTCCACCCATACTGTTCACTACTACACCACTCCTCCCTCTCTCCACCCATACTGTTCACTACTACACCACTCTTTCCCTCTCTCCACCCATACTGTTCACTACTACACCACTCCTCCCTCTCTCCACCCATACTGTTCACTACTACACCACTCTTTCCCTCTCTCCACCCATACTGTTCACTACTACACCACTCTTTCCCTCTCTCCACCCATACTGTTCACTACTACACCACTCCTCCCTCTCTCCACCCATACTGTTCACGACTACACCACTCCTCCCTCTCTCCACCCATACTGTTCACTACTACACCACTCTTTCCCTCTCTCCACCCATACTGTTCACTACTACACCACTCCTCCCTCTCTCCACCCATACTGTTCACTACTACACCACTCTTTCCCTCTCTCCACCCATACTGTTCACTACTACACCACTCCTCCCTCTCTCCACCCATACTGTTCACTACTACACCACTCTTTCCCTCTCTCCACCCATACTGTTCACTACTACACCACTCCTCCCTCTCTCCACCCATACTGTTCACTACTACACCACTCTTTCCCTCTCTCCACCCATACTGTTCACTACTACACCACTCCTCCCTCTCTCCACCCATACTGTTCACTACTACACCACTCTTTCCCTCTCTCCACCCATACTGTTCACTACTACACCACTCTTTCCCTCTCTCCTTGCTTTCTTGAGGACAACCCTTCTTTTTGTTTCCTTACAACGCACCCTAACCCATCTGGCTGGGACTGCCTATGATCCCCACTGGTGGTGTGTGTGTGTGTGTGTGTGTGTGTGTGTGTGTGTGTGTGTGTGTGTGTGTGTGTGTACGCGTGTGCCTAGTACCTGGGCCCATGTCCAAAAATGACAGAGTTCTCAATAGGAAGGCCAAGCAGGGGGAGGGTTAGCCCCAGTTCAGCAGCTGGGAGAGGCTGTTTTCAGTTACTACACCGGCCTTGCTTGGAACAGAATCTGACCATGTTACTGTAAACTCTCTGCTGGTGTTTCCAGTCACAACCCATAACGACTACAGTATTCCAGTGACTGAGGAATCAGGAACATAATGAAGTATTTTTGATCAGGCATAAATAACAGGTTTTCATAATGGAAGAGACTACAGTGTCACAGACAGACAGACAGACAGACAGACAGACAGACAGACAGACAGACAGACAGACAGACAGACAGACAGACAGACAGACAGACAGACAGACAGACAGACAGACAGACAGACAGACAGACAGACAGACAGACAGACAGACAGACAGACAGACAGACAGACAGACAGACAGACAGACAGACAGACAGAGAGAGAGAGAGGGGAGAGCCAGAGAGGGGGGAGAGAGAGAGAGAGAGGTGGAAGAGAAGGGGAGAACGAGAGAGAGAGGGGGGAGAGAGAGAGAGAGAGAGAGAGAGAGGTGGAAGCACCTCTTTTAATATAGTCTTTCAGGGTCCAGCACTGAATGTTTGCATATAAACAATGAGGAAAAATAGGAAGAGAGAAAGGTCTTTCTTAGTATGAATTTAGAGGCCCCTCCTCTCCCTCCCTCCATATCTCTAATGCAATCCCATAGGATATAACAGCTACTGTACAGTCGACCCTTCCTTTCTGTATCGGTATACCCTCTTCATTTCTCTATTCCTCTCTCATCACCTATTGTTTTCACCTTCCCATTTCAAGAAGTCCCTTCCGCATTCTCTGTAATGTCTGTATTCAGCTCTTTCAAGCTCGATCATGGATGGAAGATAATGAAGCAGCACACAGAATGTTTCCCAGTGCACCATAATGGACTGAGATATTAAACTAAGAGGAAATACAAGGAAGAGGAATAAGAATAATTACTACTCAGTATTCCAATTAGCAATGTTTAGCAAATGTCAACACAATGTTTAGCATGTGTCAATACCAGAAGAAACGTGATTGACTCAACACCCATCCATCCAGAGTGACGACTGAAACCTACAGCTGATGAGAATTCCCAGCAATATAAAGTGACAGGAGGCACTGTTTCCAGGGTAAAATAACTGCTATGCAGTGCATTATGGAAATGTCCTCATCCTATGAATACTAATGACCACAGCGTGTGTGTGCATGTGTGTGAGAATCCATTAGGATAGATGTGACAGTGTGACAGGTGCTTCTGAGGGTTCCACAGACTCTGGATCAGTCTACCATGTCTCCAAACGCAGCTTAGTTCTAATTTAGACATCAAACTCGGGCCTGATGCGATCGGCAACATCAAACCAACTACATGGGTTATGCATGAGCAAAACTCCACATGTAGGCTACGCCTGTGATGTATATCAACATGAAATGTTACTTTAACAGTGGTGAAGTTGCAGAAGGTGAGTTATTAGATTAATAAATTGATTATTATAGTTTCGATTATCACCAGCGAGTACGGATGCTTTATGGTTATGTAGAACATAAAACCCTTTTCTCATTGCTCTTGAAAGTGTCGGCCTCTTACGACACATCTCTGCGGGGGGGGGGGGGGGGTTCCTGCATGAAGTGGGATCAGGAAAGCATAAACCAACACAATCCCATAGGCATGTTCATTCCGCCCTTGGTTGTTCTCCTTGAGTGTAGATAATGTCTATTCTGTGGGAGTCAGCTAAACATTGGTATTCTCAACAGCATGGTGGAATCACAGCAGCTGTACTAGAATACAGAACGTCAGCTATCCGCTGGTGACAGGCAGTCAGAGACATGATGAGTATTTATAATCCCTGTAGAGGGGATAGGGGAGGATGAATTGCAGTATGATTTGTAAGAAGTGTGCGCGGCTCCACCTTCCTATCGAGTAAACTACCTACTGTATGTACAGTGCTGTATATCAAACGCTGAGAGGAAACCCTCTGACTAGATTCAGTAAGATGATCTGCCCTGCACTTACTTAAAGCCATTTAAAGATTATTACCCACTCCATGTTTCTGCCACTAAGCTGATAACACTGACCTGTGATACAATCATCCAACATTAAATCTACTCTTATAGCTAACACTCCAAGGAGACTGCATGGCAACATGAATAAATCCCTGCCCTGTAATGTGTAGGCTCATAAAGGCAGATTCACTACCTGTAACGTGTAGGCTCATAAACACAGATTCACTACCTGTAACGTGTAGGCTCATAAACACAGATTCACTACCTGTAATGTGTAGGCTCATAAAGGCAGAATCACTACCTGTAACGTGTAGGCTCATAAAGGCAGATTCACTACCTGTAACGTGTAGGCTCATAAAGGCAGATTCACTACCTGTAATGTGTAGGCTCATAAAGGCAGATTCACTACCTGTAACGTGTAGGCTCATAAACACAGATTCACTACCTGTAACGTGTAGGCTCATAAACACAGATTCACTACCTGCTCCGATGGGAGCAGTAGACTCAACCTTGCATAGATCCTGCACTAGGTGAAAGGTGAACACCACGATGGATGAGTGGATGTCGAGTCCAGTCACCCTTCCTCTTCTCTCCTCCTAAGCACTTATCAGCTCCAATCCCATTACAGCAGACATCATAAAGTAGACAAGCATTACCAAGAGACCAAGTGACCCAACCAAGTGGCTTGTTTCTCTCAGGGAAATCGATTGTTGTCCAGCCAGCTCACACACCCCAGAGTAATGTCTCACACAATCACACTTACTGTTAGCACTGTGCCTAACACTGCTCTGTGTGCTGTTCTTAGTTTCTGTCTATAAAATATCTACACCAATTCATTCCACAGAGCTTTTGTTTATTCAAATTTGGAGTGTTCAAATATGAGCAGGAAGAAAGATCCATGAGCCACAGGCACAAATGAATTACAAGTGTTCCATCCTGCAGAACAAATCGGAAAAACAAATCGCAAAATATCTAGTGTAAAGTCAACTTACCTCTTATGAAAAGTATTGTGAGGCTGTAGACACAACACATGCCAGTAATCCATACAGAATGTCTTAAATTTCCACATTTTTCTGCTCCTAAGTTCTCCTGCAGAAGATCAACAGGGGGCCCCGATAAGGAGACAGTGCTGGTTAGTCCATGGTGCCAGGTGTTGTATGTTCATGTTAGCAGATTCAGTAAACATCATGGCACCACAGGTACTGAACATTGCTTAGGTGTTAAATGTCTGAATCCAGACATGGATCCTCCTCTTCTGGCACACTGTCCTGGTCCTGAGTGGGTAAATTTATCTGGAGCACTACAGTGCTTCTATGGAACTCCCCAGATTAAAACCGTTCTGGACGTGCGTCTCAAACACAAAACCAGATGAGAACCAGGTCCATCTAAAGTAGTCTTAGATCAGGATCCAGACCAAAATCTATTTGGATCTGTTTGGATCAACTCAGACCAAGTTGAAGTCAGGATCTGCTTAAAATAACTTGTACACTGTAGACTGCATCAGCTCTGTTCAGCTCGTATCCAGGTCACTCAGGCTGTCCTCTGTTCCCGTCCCTCCAGAGCGTGTGTCAGGCTGGGAGTCTGTGGGGAGGCATGGCTATAGATCCACCGCTCCAGAAGATACTATAGTCTGTGGGAGTACAGAAGCACATCCTTCATACACCACACATGCCTCTCTGCTCTGATAGACACTGTCTCAATCAGGCTTAGCAATGGGCCTCTTCTTCCTCCTCCCTCTCCTCCTCTTTGGTCGCAGAAGCAAACTTTCTCGATGAAGGCAAGAGATGGTGACTCCTCTACCTCTATCACTCCCTCCCTGTGTCTCTGACCCTGTTCCTCTCCCTCTTTTCCTCCTCTCTGACTTTAAACTCTCTCTTCTCCCTCAATATCTGTACACTCTCTCTCTCTCTCTCTCTCTCTCTCTCTCTCTGACGTGAACTACAGCTACTGCAATCTACATAGATCCTCCCCGAAATGTGCCAATTCTGGTTGCCAGGCAACACTATGGTACTATTGAAACTGCAAATGGAAGCCTGCAGCAAGGACCCTCATTGGACAGACCGGTTGATGGGGAGTGGCCACAATATTATCTACAACTGCACGAGCGTACACCCATGCTGTAATCAGAATAGGCAGAGGCTACAAGTGCTGAATTGTTCAGGGAATAAAATCCTCTAAGGAAGAAGCAGAGCATTCAATGTTGCATATTTGAGCTTTAAACCGTCAAGGTCAAGGAGGTATTGCAGTGAATACAATGGCCCATGAATTGTATGAGAGAATGAATATACCTGGTCTCTAAATGAAGCTATTCATGAAGTCATTGAATATCTAAGGTGTGAATGGTTACGTGTGAACAGGAGGTGTGATGGGTATCGGCAGGAAAAAGAAAACAGGATGTAAATTGAAATTGTATTCATGGTGTGGTTGGAGGTGACAGAGCAATGCCCTGGATCAAACAGCGGCATGTCATCATTATCATCAGCTGAGCATCGACTGAGATGTTACAAACATGGCTTCCCTAAACAAGCGCTGGTCTGTTCTCTGAGAGGCCGTGCCAGACTGTTGTACTACCCCGTCCCAGGGGCCATGGGAAACAGGGGTACGGATGAGGCCCAGGCCTATCATCATCTCATCATTATTCAACCCCCATCCATCACCATCCCCCATACCACCACACACACACACACACACACACACACACACACACACACACACACACACACACACACACACACACACACACACACACACACACACACACACACACACACACACACACACACACACACACACACACACCTCTCTGGTGATATGTTATTCAGATGAATAACAGACAGATTCAGATAGCATGGTTGTGCCATATGACACAGAGTGCCTTCAGAAAGTATTCATACCCCTTGACTTATTCAACATTTTGTTGTGTTACAGCCTGAATTCAAAATGTATTTAAAAAAAAGTGCTCTCACCCATCTACACGCAATACTCCACAATGACAAAGTGAAAACAGGTTTTTAGAAATTGTTTATTGAAAATTAAATACAGAAATATTTAATTTACATACAGTACCAGTCAAAAGTTTGGACACACTCATTCAAGGGTTTTTCTTTATTTTTACTATTTTCTACATTGTAGAATAATAGTGAAGATTTTAAAACTATGAAATAACACATATGAAATCATGTAGTAACAAAAAAGGGTTAAACAAATCAAAATATATTTTTTATTTGAGATTCTTCAAAGTAGCCACCCTTTGCCTTGATGACATCTTTGCACACTCTTGGCATTCTCTCAACCAGCTTCATGAGGTAGTCACCTTGAATGCATTTCAATTAACAGGTGTGCCTTGTTAAAAGTACATTTGTGGAATTTATTTCCTTCCTAATGCCCAAATAAATGCTTCATAGAGTTCAAGTAACAGACACATCTCAATATCCACTGTTCAGAGGAGACTGCGTGAATCAGACCTTCATGGTCGATTTGCTGCAAAGAAACCACTACTAAAAAGACACCAATAAGAAGAAGAGACTCGCTTGGGCCAAGAAACACGAGCAATGGACATTAGATCGGTGGGAATCTGTCCTTTGGTCTGATGAGTCCAAATTTGAGATATTTGGTTCCAACCGCCGTGTCTTTGTGAGACGCAGAGTAGGTAAACGGATAATCTTTGCATGTGTGGTTCCCACCATGAAGCATGGAGGAGGAGGTGTGATGGTGCTTTGCTGGTGACACTGTCTGTGATTTATTTAAAATTCAAGGCACACTTAACCAGCATGGCTACCACATCATTCTGCAGCGATACGCTACCCCATCTGGTTTGCGCTTAGTCCCACTATCATTTGTTTTCCAACAGGACAATAACCCAACACACCTCCAGGCTGTGTAAGAGCTATTTGACCAAGAAGGAGAGTGATGGAGTGCTGCATCAGATGACCTGGCCTCCACAATCACCCCACCTCAACCCAATTGAGATGGTTTGGGATGAGTTGAACCGCAGATTGAAGTGCTCAGCATATGTGAGAACTCCTTCAAGACTGTTGGAGAAGCGTTACAGGTAAAGCTGGTGGAGCGAATGCCAAGTGTGTGCATAGCTGTCATCAAGGCAAAGCCCTGTTAAGTTAGATGGGGATCAGTGGCAAACCGCAATTTTCAAGTCTTTCCACATATTTTCGATGGGATTCAAGTCTGGGCTTTGGCTGGGCCACTCAAGGACTTTCACATTCTTGTTCTGAAACCATTCCAGGGTTACTTTGTCTGTATTCTTTGGGTCATTGTCCTGTTGCACTTTAAATCTTCACCCCAGTCTAAGATCGTTTGTTCTCATCAAGGATTTGCCTGTATTTGGTTCCATTCATTGTTCCCTCTATCATCCCCATAGCATGATGCTGCCACCACCATGCTTCACGGTAGGGATGGTGTTAGATGGGTGATGAGCTGTGTCTTCTCCAGACATAGCGCTTTGCATTCAGGTCAAAGAGTTACATTTTTGTCTCATCCGACCACTGAATTGTTTGCCTTATGCTATTTGGAGTCTTTGCAAACACCAGGCGTGCTGTCATGTGCCTATTTCTCAGGAGTGGCTTCCGTCTGACCACTCTCCCATTAAGCCCAGAGTGCTGTAGAGTCTGTTGTCCTGGAAGGTTCTCCCATCTCAGCAAAGGAACTCTGTAGTTCTGTCAGAGTGGTCATTGGGTTCTTGGTCACCTCCCTGACCAAGGTCCTTCTTGCCCGGTTGCTCAATCTGGTCTGTATGAGTCTGGGTAGTTCCATATTTTTTCAATTTCCCAATGATGGAGACCACTGTGTTCTTGGAAACTTTAAACACTGTAGAAATTGTTTTCTACCCTTCCCCAGATATATATGCCTCATCACAATTCTATCTCGGAGATCTATGGACAGTCCCTTGGACTTCATGGTATAGTTTCTGCTCTGACATGACCTGTGGGACCTTATATAAACAGGTGTGTTCATTTCTAAATCATGTCCAAACAAGTGAATTGGCCACAGGTGGACTCCAATCAAGTTGTTATGACATATCAAGGAAGATCAAAGGAAACTGAATGCTCCTGAGCTCAGTTTGGATTGTCATATCAAAGGGTTGTGAATACTGATGTAAATTAGATATTTCTATAGCTGACCCCATTTAGTCGGCTGAATTATTTTGGGTCAAGCAGTAGCAAATACACTATATATACAAAAGTATGTGGACACCCCTTCAAGTTAGTGGATTTGGCTATTTCAGCCACACCCGTTGTTGACAGGTGTATAAAATTGAGCACACAGCCATGCAATCTCCATAGACGATCATTGGCAGTAAAATGGCCTTACTGAAGAGCTCAGTGACTTTCAATGTGGCACCGCCATAGGATGCCGCCTTTCCAACAAGTCAGTTCATCAAATTTCTTCCCTGCTAGAGCTGCCCCGGTCAACTATAAGTGCTATTATTGTGAAGTGGAAGTGTCTAGGAGCAACAAGGCTCAGCCGCAAAGTGGTAGGCCACACAAGCTCACAGAACGGGACCGCCGAGTGCTGAAGCGTGTCCTCGCTTGTAACACTCACTACCGAGTTCCAAACTGCCTCTGGAAGCAACGTCAGCACAAAACTGTTTGTCGGGAGCTTCATGAATTAGATTTCTATTGCTGAGCAGCCACACACAAGCCTATGAGTGGTGTAAAGCTTGCCGCCATTGGACACTGGAGCTGTGTAAACACATTCTCTGGAGTGATGAATCATGCTTCACCATCTGGCAGTCCGACAGACGTATCTGGGTTTGGTGAATGCCAAGAAAAAGATACCTGCCCGAATGTATAGTGCCAACTGTAAAGTTTGGTGGAGGAGAAATAATGGTCTGGGGCTGTTTTTCATGGTTCAGGCTCCTTACTTCCAGCAAAGGGAAATCTTAAAAAAAAAATTGTATAATTTATTTTATACCTTTTTCTCCCCAATTTCGTGGTATCCAATTGGTAGTTGCAGTCTTGTCACATCGCTGCAACTCCCGTACGGCCTCGGGAGAGGCGAAGGTCGAGAGCCATGCGTCCTCCGAAACACAACCCAGCCAAGCCGCACTGTTTCTTGACACAATGCCCGTTTAAATCGGGGGCCAGTCGCACCAATGTGTTGGAGGAAATACCGTACACCAGGCGACCGTGTCAGTGTGCATTGTGCCCGGTCCGCCACAGGAGTCGCTAGAGCGCGATGGGACAAGAACATCCCTGCCGACCAAACCCTCCCCTAACCTGGACGATGCTGGGCCAATTGTGCGACGCCCCTTGGGTCTCCCGGTCGCGACAGAGCCTGAAGTCGAACCCGGATCTCTAGTAGCACAGCTAGCACTGCGATGCAGTGAAGGGAAATCTTAACACTCCAGCATACAATGACATTCAAGACAATTCTGTGCTTCTAACTTTTGGGCAACAGTTTGGGGAAGGCTCTTTCCTGTTCCAGCATGACAATGCCCTAGCGCACAAAGCGAAGTTCATACAAAAATGGTTTGTCAAAATCGGTTTGTAAGAACTTGACTGGCCTGCACAGACCTCAATCCCATCGAACACCTTTGGGATGAATTGGAACGCCAACTGCAAGCCAGGCCTAATCGCCCAACATCAGTGCCCGACCTCACTAATGCTCTTGTGGCTGAATGGAATCAAGTCCCTGCAGCAATGTTCCAACATCTAGTGGAAAACCTTCCCAGAAGAGTGGAGGCTGTTATAGCAGCAAAGGGGGGAACAACTCTATATAAATGCCCATGATTTTGGAATGAGATGTTTGACGAGCAGGTGTCCACATACTTTTGTAGTGTATATATATTTTTTTTATGGCACACAAGACACTTGTCTGATTCATGTATGTCTCACTGAACTAATCCATTACGGAGGCCACGTGATGCAACATCAGTATCACTAGTAGCACATTTACCCTTAATTGGTTATGGTCATTTCTGTTAATGTTTTCAATATATTATCATTACAGTCTTTTACCGTTCTCATTTTCGGAGTGAACACTGTTTGCAGACCGCACAACCTAGGCTACTCTTGTGAGGAACAAGTTTAGGTTTATTTCATTCCATTTAAGAGAGTTGTCAATTTATTAATTGTCTTTTATTTGTAGCGCTCCTGTCAATCAATGTTGAGTAAGGTCACGCACCTGATAATACATAAGAAGTATAGTAGGCTACCTGGCCTGCATGCAAATGTAGAACTATAAATACTCCCATTTGGGGATCTGATATTATTTATGATTGTCTTAACTCACCACCACTGTGGCGCTTCTCAAACAAATGTTTTCTTCACCTAAAACAGCAAGTAAACAAAAGTCTGTTTTTACATCCATTGAGAATGACAATAGTTCCTCAAAGTAGCCTATTTGAAAAATCTTTTGATAATCAATTGGTGTTAAAGGGGAAAAAATGTAATGCTCTGATCTGGGGGAAACGTCATAAAATAGGCCTACCTGTCACGACTCCCACTGAAGGTGGCGCCCCCTCCTGCTCGGGTGGCGCTCGGCGTCACCGGCCTACTAGCTGCCACTGATTCCTTTTGTTTTCCCCCCTTTCCGTTATTGTTTGCACCTGTCCTCTGTTGGGTTGATTAGCGGGGCTATATTAGCTAGTTGCCCCGCCTGCTCTTCGTGCGGGATTGTTTCTCTGTGTGTTGCTTGTTTACGAGCTGGATGTACGCCCAAGCCTTACAGAATCCCGCACCACCTATGGAGTCAGCAGGAGCAGCTGCCAACCCCCTTCCCTCGATGGAGGAACGCGTGCTCCATCATACGTCAGTCCTCCACCGAATTGGATCCGCCATGGACCAGATGATGGAGAGGATGGACCGTTGGGAGAGGAGTGGTCTCCACCTCCGGCTCCTCCGACGCAGCCACCTCCGCCTCCCACTGCGTCTGGCTCCGGCGCGCTTCGTCTGGCGCTCCCGAGGTAGTATGATGGAGCGGCGGCTGGGTGCCAGGGATTTCTGCTCCAGCTCGAGCTGTACCTGGCCACCGTCAGACCTGCTCCCTCGGGAGAGGAGAGCGTGAGTGCCCTCGTTTCCTTCCACCCTCCGGAAGGAAGAGCGGCGGGTGAGCGGCTGTTCCACCTCAGGCAGGAGACGAGGAGCGCGCAGGACTTCACGCTGGAGTTCAGGACCTTGGCTGCTGGGGCGGGGTGGAACGACAGGGCCCTGATAGACCATTATAGGTGTAGTCTCCGGGCGGATGTCCGCAGGGAGCTAGCTTGTCGGGACACCGCTCTGTCTCTCGATGAGCTCATCGACATGTCTATCCGACTGGACAATCTACTGGCTGCCCGCGAGCGTTCGGAAAGGGTCCTGTCCGTTCCACCTCCGTGCACCCCCGCCCCTACTCCTATGGAGTTAGGGGGGGCCGTGCTGAGGGGTACCGGAGGAGGTGGCTCCTCCTGCACCAGCTGTGGTCGGAGAGGACACTGGCTTGAGGGGGCTAAGCACCCCTTTCTCATCTGGACCGACCATCAGAATCTGGAGTATATCCGGGCAGCTAGGAGACTGAATCCGCGTCAGGCAAGGTGGCCATGTTCTTCACCCGCTTTAGGTTCACTATTTCCTATAGACCAGGCTCCCTGAACAAGAGGGCCGACGCGCTGTCCCGTCTCTATGACACTGAGGACCGGGCCCATCGATCCGACTCCCATCATTCCAGCTTCTAGGCTGGTGGCACCGGTGGTATGGGAGGTGGACTCGGACATCGAGCGGGCGTTAGTATTGGAACCTGCGCCTTCACAGTGTCCCGTGGGTCACATGTATGTGCCGCTCGGTGTCCGTGATAAATTGATTTGGTGGGCTCACACTCTACCCTCTTCGGGTCATCCTGGTGTGGCGAGGACAGTGCGGGGTCTCAGGGGGAAGTACTGGTGGCCCACCTTGGCTAAGGACGTGAGGTTCTATGTTTCTTCCTGTTCGGTGTGCGCCTAGAGTAAGGCTCCTAGGCATCTCCCGAGAGGGAAATTACAGCCCGTCCCCGTTCCACAATGGCCATGGTCGCACCTGTCAGTAGACTTCCTGACCGATCTCCCCCCGTCTCAGGGGAATACTACAGTCCTGGTTGTTGTGGATCGGTTTTCAAAGTCCTGCCGTCTCCTCCCGTTGCCCGGTCTCCCTACGGCCCTGCAGACTGCGGAGGCCCTATTTACCCACGTCTTGCAGCACTATGGGGTGCCGGAGGACATTGTCTCTGATCGAGGTTCCCAGTTCACATCCAGGATCTGGAAGGCGTTTATGGAGCGTCTGGGGGTCTCTGTCAGTTTGATCTCCGGTTATCACCCTGAGAGTAATGGGCAGGCGGAGAGGGTGAACCAGGAGGTGGGCAGGTTTCTGCGGTCGTATTGCCAGGGCCGGCCAGGGGAGTGGGCGAGGTACATTGCTTGGGCAGAGTAGGCCCAGAACTCACTTTGTCACTCCTACACTAACCTGTCACCCTTTCAGTGTGTTTTGGGTTACCAGCCGGTCCTGGCACCATGGCACCAGAGCCAGACTGAGGCTCCTGCGGTGGAGGAATGGGTACAGCGCTCCAAGGAGACCTGGAGAGCCGTCCAGGAATCCCTGAAGCAAGCCAGTGGACGGCAGAAGAGGAGTGCTGACCGCCACCGCAGTGAGGCTCCTGTGTTCGTACCGGGGGACAGGGTCTGGCTCTCGACCCGGAACCTGCCCCTCCGTTTGCCCTGCCGGAAGCTGGGGCCGCAGTGTGTGGGGCCCTTCAAAGTCCTGAGGAGGATAAACGAGTTGTGTTATAGGTTACAACTCCCTTCCTATTACCGTATTAACCCCTCGTTTCATGTGTCTCTTCTCAGGCTGGTGGTAGCTGGTCCCCTCCAGGAAGGTGAGGTGCCGGAGGTCCCGACGCCCCCTCTGGACATCGGGGGTCCCCGGCGTACAGCATACGGGCCATTCTGGACTCGAGACGCCGGGTGAGGGGCCTGCAGTACCTCGTGGACTGGGAGGGGTACGGCCCAGAGGAGAGGTGCTGGGTACCGGCGGAGGACGTCTTTGACCCATCCATGTTGAAGGATTTCCATCGCCTCCGCCCGGATCGCCCTGCGCCTCGCCCTCCGGGTCGCCCTCGAGGCCGGTGTCGGTGGCGCCCCCTCCTGCTCGGGTGCTCGGGTGGCGCTCGGGTGGCGCTCGGCGGTCGTCGTCACCGGCCTACTAGCTGCCACTGATTCCTTTTGTTTTCCCCCCTTTCCGTTATTGTTTGCACCTGTCCTCAGTTGGGTTGATTAGCGGGGCTATATTAGCTAGTTGGCCCGCCTGCTCTTCGTGCGGGATTGTTTCTCTGTGTGTTGCTTGTTTACGAGCTGGATGTATTTGGTGCTAGTGCATTGTTTTGCGCTCTCTGAGTTTTGTCCCCTGTGTTTGGGGCACTTTGATTTTGTGTGCGCTCAGTTCGCTATTTGGGGTGGCTGGTGTTTTACCGTGTTGAGCATTAAAGCTATCACCCTTATCGCTGTTTCCTGCGTCTGATTCCTCCTCAACTACGCCCAAGCCTTACACTACCTGATTACTTACATTTACATTTAAGTCATTTAGCAGACGCTCTTATCCAGAGCGACTTACAAATTGGTGTATTCACCTTATGATATCCAGTGGAACAACCACTTTACAATAGTGCATCTAAATCTTTTAAGGGGGGGGGGTTAGAAGGATTACTTTATCCTATCCTAGGTATTCCTTAAAGAGGTGGGGTTTCAGGTGTCTCCGGAAGGTGGTGATTGACTCCGCTGTCCTGGCGTCGTGAGGGAGCTTGTTCCACCATTGGGGTGCCTGAGCAGCGAACAGTTTTGACTGGGCTGAGCGGGAACTGTGCTTCCTCAGAGGTAGGGGGGCCAGCAGGCCAGAGGTGGATGAACGCAGTGCCCTTGTTTGGGTGTAGGGCCTGATCAGAGCCTGAAGGTATGGAGGTGCCGTTCCCTTCACAGCTCCGTAGGCAATCACCATGGTCTTGTAGCGGATGCGAGCTTCAACTGGAAGCCAGTGGAGAGAGCGGAGGAGCGGGGTGACGTGAGAGAACTTGGGAAGGTTGAACACCAGACGGGCTGTGGCGTTCTGGATGAGTTGTAGGGGTTTAATGGCACAGGCAGGGAGCCCAGCCAACAGCGAGTTGCAGTAATCCAGACGGGAGATGACAAGTGCCTGGATTAGGACCTGCGCCGCTTCCTGTGTGAGGCAGGGTCGTACTCTGCGAATGTTGTAGAGCATGAACCTACAGGATCGGGTCACCGCCTTGATGTTAGTGGAGAACGACAGGGTGTTGTCCAGGATCACGCCAAGGTTCTTAGCACTCTGGGAGGAGGACACAAGGGAGTTGTCAACCGTGATGGCGAGATCATGGAACGATACTTCTTATCCCTTGTGCAAATAGCCTACAGCTGTGTCTGTCAGAAGCTCACTGGAGCAGGAAATTCTGAGGGCCCAGAATATTTTATACAATGTTGTAAGTTTGCTAGCAGAGCTTGAGGCCGGACCAATTAATAGTTGATACAAAGGCTTGAAGTTCGTTGACAGGCCATGTGTAGCCAATGTGATTTATAGGATATTTATTTTATCAGGATATTTTCTACCTGCAGGCTGCAATGTTTTTATTTGTTGGCTTTATTTAGGCTATTTTTATATAGTTGGCAATGGCAATAGAAGTTGGCAAAGGCAATAGAACCACATAATGATTGAGATACGAAGACTCTTATAAATAAAATGAAACTGTTACATGAAAATGTGCATATGAAAATCATAACTGGCACTCAGATCGGTAGAAATTGTAAGATAAATTGGCACTTCAAATGGAAAAGGTTGCCGACCCCTGGTGCAGCCTATTACCAGCAACTTCAGGAGCGTAATGGCAGAATCTACGAAGACCAGCAGCAGATGGAGGACCATGCTTAAAGCATCAGACAAGCACAGTAGCCTACATATAGTTGATTTTATTAACACATAGGTTGTGTCTATATAGGGAAAAATACACATTTAAAAATGTTGACCAATCGATTGGTCAAAAGAACAGACTCTCAGTCTACCAAGATTTTTTTTTTAGTCGGGGACAGCCCTAGATATTTCTGTATTTCATTCTCAACAAATAAATACAAAATAAAAATAATCTAAAAACATGTTTTCACTTTGTCATTATGGTCATTATTGTGTATAGATGGGTGAGAAAACGTTCATATTTAATCAAGTTTGAATTCAGGCTGTAACACAACAAAATACAAAATGTGGAATAAGTCAAGGGGTTTGAATACTTTCTGAAGGCACTCTGGGTAAAGTGTCTATTAAAACCGCTTAGATGTACAGTGCCATGCAGAAGTATTCATCCCCCTTGGCGGTTTCCTATTTTGCATTACAACCTATAATTTAAATATATTTTTATTTGAATTTCATGTAATGGACATAGACAAAATAGTCCAAATTGGTGAAGTGAAATGAATACAATTACTTGTTTAAAAAAAATTGAAAAGTGGTGTGTGCATATGTATCCACCCCCTTTGCTATGAAGCCCCTAAATAAGATCTGGTGCAACCAATTATCCTCAGAAGTCACATAACTAGTTAAATAAAGTCCATCTGTGTGCAATCTAAATGTCACATGATCTGTCAAATGATCTCAGTATATATACACCTGTTCTGAAAGGCCCCAGAGTCTGCAACACCACTAAGCAAGGGACACCACCAAGCAAGCGGCACCGTGAAGATCAAGGAGCTCTCTAAACAGGTCAGGGACAAAGTTGTGGAGAAGTACAGATTTAGGGTTGGGTTATAAAAAAATATCCGAAACTTTGAACATCCCACGGAGCACCATTAAATCCATTATACATTTTTTTTTAAGAATATGGCACCACAACAAAGCAGCCAAGAGAGGGCCGCCCACCTAAACTCACGGACCAGGCAGGAGAGCATTAATCAGAGTCAATAAAGAGACCGAACCTGCAAAGCTCCACAGCGGAGATTGGAATATCTATCCATAGGACCACTTTAAGCCGTACACTCCACAGAGCTGAGCTTTACGGAAGAGTGGCCAGAAAAAAAGCCATTGTTTAAAGAAAAAAAGAAGCAAACACGTTTGGTGTTCGCCAAAAGGCATGTGGGAGACTCCCCAAACATATGTAAGAAGGTACTCTGGTCAGATGAGACTAAAATGTAGCTTTTGGCCATCAAGGAAAACGCTATGTCTGGCACAAACCCAACAACTCTCATCACCCCGAGAAAACCATCCCCCACCGTGAAGCATGGTGGCAGCATCATGCTGTGGGGATGTTTTTCATCGGCAGGGACTAGGAAACTGGTCAGAATTGAAGAAATGATTGATGGAGCTAAATACAGGGAAATTCTTGAGGGAAACCTGTTTCAGTCTTCCAGAGATCTGAGACTGGGCCGGAGGTTCACCTTCCAGCAGGACAATGACCCTAAGCACACTGCTAAAGCAACACCCGAGTGGTTAAAGGTGAAACATTTAAATGTCTTGGAATGGCCTAGTCAAAGCCCAGACCTCAATCCAATTGAGAATCTGTGGTATGACTTAAAGATTGCTGTACACCAGCGGAACCCATCCAACTTGAAGGAACTGGAGCAGTTTGCCTTGAAGAATGGGCAAAAATTCCAGTGGCTAGATGTGCCAAGCTTATAGAGACATACCCCAAGAGACTTGCAGCTGTAATTGCTGAAAAGGTGGTTATGCACGCTCAAGTTTTCATTTCTTGTTTGTTTCACAATAGAACATTTTTTGCATCTTTAAAGTGGTAGGCATGTTGTGTAAATCAAATGATACAACCCCCCAAAAAAATCTATTTTAATTCCAGGTTGTAAGGCAACAAAATAGGAAAAATGCCAAGGGGGGTGAATACTTTCGCAAGCCACTGTAAAGTCCCATTTTAGGGGACATGTGTGGTTCTGGTCCTGCTTCCGACCGACATTTAGCCCTGGTTCCCTTGGACACAGGGTACATTTTCGGAGCCTGTGTGACATAGATGTGAAATCTGAAACCACTTAAAGCTGGGATGTCCCTCCTGCCATTTCATTCACTCATCTGACTGTCCATCAACTCCTGGCTGAAAGCCACTGACAAAGAACATGCCTGCAATCGTTTCATCGTAGCCCAGCAGGAGAGTGGTTTCATCACGGTACATTCAGCACATTCAGAGATCGATTTATCTAAAATAATTCATAGATTTTAAACAAAAAAACACTTTCTGTTTGTCATAGACGGACAAAATGAATATGATGAAAGGCGAGTTCCTAACAAGTTCAGGAAGCCATGCTCTCTGAGATGTTCACAGGGATGGAGGAAGATGTTTTGATCAAGAAAGACCTTCAGAATATATGCACATTTTCTCTAACACTAATAAATATTTTAGTTATAAGGAAGGTGAAATCTTATAGTTAGTCGTTTTATAATGTGATTATACTATATTTAGAAATAATATAAGTAATTTCAATCCTTACTCATTCAGTTTTGTTGAATAGGAAATACATCATGAAATATTTCATTTTTATCATATTTGTACTGTGTACTTGAGCTTGTGTCCTCAAAAGTGATTACACCTCAGCAATGTATAACTATTCTTACAAGAACGTTTTTTCTGAATATACAGCCTTACTAATTATTGTTTATGGCCCTCGTGATAAATAAAAACTTTTGGGGATTACGTAGACTACATTTGATTACATTTAACTGGATGAAAAACAATATTAACTAGTTATTAGATACGGCACACCTCAAACTACTCCAGACTGACGGAACGTAAAAAAGAGATTAACATAGAACATAGAAAGTCCGAACTCTTTGCGGGTTGAATGACATCACTCGCACCTCTGACCATCACTCTTTATGAGGCATAACCTTTATGACAAAGACATTACATTATCCCAGTAAGAGAACAGCTATTTCACTGCATAACCACCAAGTTTAAAGTCAAGGTCAAATTTCCAATGGATGGCATGGTGTTACATTAACAGTGCTGTGTGTTCTGGAGACCAGCCAAAGACACCAACATACTCTAAGAGCCAATAAGGAATCACAGCTGAAAGCGTTCATCAGCGTGAGACAAATACTGCTTCTTTATGGCTATATCATCATTGTGCTGTATCAATATGAATCTGCTGGTCCAGCAAAATGAAAGTCGGTAAAGGGCACACAGTGGTATCAGTTGAGCCATCAATCAGAATAAATTTGCTGATACAGAGAGCTGCTTGACATGCTCCAGCACCGAATGCGGTCTGTTACTACAGACTGATATGGAGCATTACCGTAGTATGACCCTCACTCTATTTAACATTCCTAGTCAATCACTGATACTCAACCAGGTCAATCTCATCATGGCATCCGCTAAGAGAGAGATTTGAATGTGAAGTCAAACAAATAAAGAGAAATGGCCCCCGGCCAGTACATCGAGAGGCAGCCTACATGTCAGCACTACAACATGGGGTAGGGTGACCCAGCAGAGGGGTCTGGCTTCAGGGGTGGAGGGGGAGATGAGAGATGAGATGCAGTGGTCAATCTATAGAAGTTGGAATGCAACATGGTGGAATAAAGTGTAGAGAATGTGTAAGAATAAAGCAGGGAGAAAGAAAGGGGACGATGGTGGGTTAAGGAGGGATAGAAGGATGCAGTAAGAGGAAGGAACAAGGGGATGTGATTATGGATGGCTGCTAGAGGTTTACGATGGCTACCTGTGAGCAGACTCTCATATTAATCATATAATGATGGTGTTTTCATCAGCCTGATCATTGCGAAACTAAAGAACAAGGTGACATATCAGTGTGTCCCTGAACAGTGAAAGACAATTTGAATGGTCATGCCTTAGAATTGCCCTCCCCCTAGTGGCAGCTAGCTAGCTCTAGTCTTCTGGCAAATGTGGACGGCAGTACACAACATTTCCTCCCCAATTTTATTCAATTCAGAAACATAATCACACACACAACATATACTAGAAAACAATATTTATTCATATCTCATTTCAATACAAGGGGGCCCTGCAATTGGAACACTTGAAGGTAATTGAAGGTAATCTAACTCAGAAGAAATAGATGCTGTGTATGCAAGACCCCGATAGGGAAAGGGAAATATAGTATAGAGGATTGTCTTACATGTATTTTAGTTACATTACAGTATGTTACAGTATAGAAGGACAGGTGAGCTCACACAGTAAAAGAGCAGTGGGGAGATTCATATATATTATTAAAAACAAAAAAATACATTTTAAGTGATAAGTAGGCATTGATCTGAAGCCGAAAAAAAATAGGAAATTCACATGAGCATCACAATGCATACCTCACCCATGCTCTACCAAGGTTTTCCAGTACACAGCTTTGACCTACTACAGTATCTATGTTGGTCTATTGTACTTCCAACAATGTGTAGACAGGTTGCTTAGGATTCAAACCTTCTCAAACAGCCTAATTCATATTCTTAGAGGTGCTCCCATAATAATGTGATTTGTACCGCATACAAGGTAATGTATTGTGTTCTTCCCACCCCACACTAAGACATTACACTACCTTTTCAAGCATTTGTTTAATCATTTGAAAGCAAGCTTTGCTTTTATACTTACAACACCATCAGGCTTGATTGAGTGAGCTGTTTTGTTTTGTAGTAATGTGGTGCCTGCCTGTATTACCTTAAACCTTTAATTGAATAAGAATGCATTCATTGAAAAATACATACATTTCATAACATATTTTTTGGTCAGTAGGTACCCAACATAACAAGAGGTGTTATTTGAGACACAGTGACTCATATAGATAGAGGTCTATAGAGCCTGTCAACATTCCTGATTTCTGTACCTGTAAGCTGTGTAATACTGACTTGAGCTCAGAACCACTTGTTTTTCAAACATGGTCCTGTTTTATTAATTGCTGTGCTGAACTATTTTCTACATTGTAAATGATCAAAACTATGAAATAACACATATGGAATGATGTAGTTACCGAAAAAGTTTTAAACAAATCAAAATATATTTGAGATTCTTCAAATAGCCCTTTGCCTTTTACATTTTTATTTGAATTGAACCTTTATTTAACTTGGCAAGTCAGTTAAGAACATATTCTTTACAATGACGGCCTACCCCGGCCAAACCCGGACAAGGCTGGGCCAATTGTGCTCCAACCTATGGGACTCCCAATCACGGCCGGATGTGATTCAGCCTGGATTCGAACCAGGGATGTAGTGACGCCTCTTGCACTGAGATGCAGTGCCTTAGACCACTGCACACTGCGCCTTGATGACAGCTTTGCACACTCTTGACATTCTCTCAACCAGCTTCATGTTGTAGTCACCTGGAATGCATTTCAATTAGCAGGTGGGCCTTCTGAAAAGTTAATTTGGGGAATTTCTTTCCTTCTTAATGCTTTTGAGACAATCAGTTGTGTTGTGATAAGGTAGGGGGGGGGGTATACAGAAGATAGCCCTATTTGGTAAAAGACCATGTCCATACTATGGCCAACACAGCTCAAATAAGCAAAGAGAAATGACAGTCCATCATTACTTTAGCATGCTGCCCAAACAGTGCGCGAGCGTTGCAAAATAAATATACACATACATGTTATTCAATCATTGCATTGCCAGGCGCTAAAATAGAAGTTGGTTCTATTTGTGATGCAGTACGCGATGCAAGTCCTGCCTCTCCCATCTCCTCATAGGGTTTTAGAAGCATATACCCACATGCCATCTCCTCATTGGTTATACCCACGTGGGTGAATGAAAGATGAACTGAGGTCGGTTGTGGTAATTCACCTTATGATGAAAGTTAGTTGCCAATCGCCATATAAAATCCAAAGAAGAAAAAGCCTGAGATGACTAGAAATGATTCAGTTGACCGTTTTATTTGTGGATTAATTGTCTGAGTAGAGGACCTTGTGCATGTCAGGTAAAATAACTCAATATTGATATGCCAGTACAAATTAGCTAGCAACAGTAAATAGGACAAATTAGCTTGCTAGCTAAAATTGCCATAAATGTTTAATGCTTTTCGACCTGTCCCCAAATAAATATAATTGGTTCAGAGTTTGTTTAGATATTTCAACCTGCGTGTCATTGATTGCATTTGGTGTGGGGGGGACAAAATCAATTTGCACATGATGACGGACGCGGTTTGGGCATGGTGTAAGACATGAAGGTCAGTCAATAAGGAACATTTGAAGAACTTTAAAAGTTTCTTCAAGTGCAGTCGCAAAAACCATCAAGCACTATGATGAAACTGGCTCTCATGAGGACCACCACAGGAATGGAAGACCCAGAGTTACCTCTGCTGCAGAGGATAAGTTCATTAGAGTTACCAGCCTCAGAAATTGCAGCCCAAATCAATGCTTCACAGAGTTCAAGTAACATACACATGTCAACATACACTGTTCAGAGGAGACTGCGTGAATCAGGCCTTCATGCTCGAATTGTTGCAAAGAAACCACTACTAAAGGACACCAATAAGAAGAAGAGACTTACTTGGGCCAAGAAACACTAATGGACATTAGAACGGTGGAAATCTGTCCTTAGGTCTGATGAGTCCAAATTGGAGATTTTTGATTCCGACTGCTGTGTCTTTGTGAGACGCGGTGTGGGTGAACAGATGATCTCTGCATGTATGTTTCACTCCGTGAAGCATGGAGGAGGTGTGATGGTGTGATGGAGCTTTGCTGGTAAAACTGTCTGTGATTTATTTAGAATTCAAGGCACACTTAACCAACATGGCTACCACAGCATTCTGCAGCGATACGCCATCCCATCTGGTTTGGGCTTAGTGGGACTATCATTTGTTTTTCAACAGTACAATAACCCAACACACCTCCAGGCTGTGTAAGGGCTATTTGACCAAAAAGAAGAGTGATGGAGTGCTGCATCAGATGACCTGGCCTCCACAATCCCCCAACCCCAAACAAATTGAGATGGTTTGGGATGAGTCAGACCGCAGAGCAAAGGAAAAGCAGAAAACAAGTGCTCAGCATATGTGGGAACTCCAAGACTGTTGGAAAAGCATTCCAGGTGAAGCTGATTGAGACAATGCCAAGCGTGTGCAAAGCTGTCATCAAGTCAAAGGGTGGCTATTTGAAGAATCTCAAATATAAAATATATTTTGATTTGTTTAACACTTTTTTGGTTACTACATGATTCCATATGTGTTATTTCATAGTTTTGATGTCTTTACTATTATTCTACAATGTTGAAAATAGCAAAAATAAAGAAAAACCCTTGAATGAGTAGGTGTTCTAAAACTTTTGATCGGTAGTGTAAATATATCAATATTATTTGATATATTTACACTACCAATATTAAGTCCGTAAAGTCCATTAACCCTCTGAAGAATATGAATTAGGCTGTTTGAGGTTTGAATCCTAAGCTACCGGCCTACACATTGTTGGAAGTACAATAGAACAACACAGCTACTGTAGTAGGTCAAATCTGTCTGCTGGAAAACCTTGGTAGAGCATGGCTGAAGTAACCATTGTGGTGTCATGTGAATTTCCTTCCTTTTTCGGCTTCAGACCAATGACTACTACTCACTTAATGAAGGAAAAATCCACCCAAAACCACTCATTCCTATAATTTACTGTGTTACATAATACTAATATATGAGAACAATATTTTTTTGGAACAAATGTTTAATTTTGTCGTTATAATAAGATTGGAAGCAACATCTGAAAATCGTTGCTGAAATCTGTTGCTGCTCAAGTCGACTACAAAACCCACAATGCAATGCTTTCTCTATGGGCTGGCTGGCTAGCTAGCTAGCAAACACAGCTACACACAATAATACCAAAGTCAATATCAGCATGTGAAGTAACTAGTTAGCTGTAAAATCGCCTAAACAAACTGCATTATTGATTTAAGAGTCTACAATCTCATAATGTTCAACCTGCAGATCGATGTGCCTCACAGACTGGAGTCTGACATTCACAACTGCACCACCATGGAATGCACCCTGGACTGAAGAGGCAGGAAAATAGGAAAAATGTGTTAGACACTCTGTTAAATTAAGGAATTTCTGCCTGCTTGAACAGCAATAGCTCAGATACACATGAAAACATGAGATGACCCAGGGAATTGATAGAACATTGCTCAAAGATGCACAAAAAGAATTTAACAAAAAAATTATATTAATCACCTTCCGGAAGGTGATTATACAACATTATTATACAACACATTATGCTGATTGGCTGACAGCCGTGGTATATCAGGGTATGACAAAACATTTATTTTTACTGCTCTAATTACATAGGTAACCAGTTTATAATAGAAATTAGGCACCTCGGGGGTTTGAAAAATGGCAACAGAAATAATGTAGTTATTAGTATTTATTTAATATTAACAGGTGATTTTCCAGATGGAACAAAATCTTGCTTAGGGCCCCTAAAAGGCTAGAGCCGGCCCTGAGCATCTTAAGGCCAAGTTAATCGTTAGAACCTTTGTAGTAGCATCATTATATCTCCGAGCTGTTCCCCTAAACCATAGTTCTTAAAGTTACACTTGAAAACGCTTGGAATCAAACAGCTGCTTCAGACCACTAACAGAACAGGTAAGTGCTTTGTTAAATGCCCCCCCCCCCCCATGTCACTTTATACATAGAAGATCTCCGATAAACATAGAACCACATGGTTTATCCGTCTCTCTGTGACAGCAATAACTTCAGAATAAAGTTGACTACAAATGCAAAGTTGCTAATATCGTTGCAATTGATACAAACAAGTGACGTATAAAAAGATGCTTCAAATGAAAACCGAGATTACTGCATTCAAATATAAACAGTAGGCTATAGGGCCATGTCAATCATATTGAAATACAGTGCCTTCAGAAAGTTTTCATACCCCTTGACTTATTTCACATTTTTGTTGTGTTACAGACAGAATTCAAAATGTATTACATATATTTCTTCTCAACTATCTACACACAATACCCAATAATGACAAAGTGAAAACATGTTTTTAGACATTTCTGCACATTTATTGAAAATAAAATACAGAAATATCAAATTTACATACATTTTCACACCCCTCTGTCAATACACGTTACAATCACCTTAAGCAGCGATTAGAGCTGAGTCTTTCTGGGTAAGTCTCTAAGAGCTTTGCACACCTGGATTATTTACACATTCATCTTTTTAAAATTCTTCAAGCTCTGTCAAGTTGGTTGTTGATCATTGCTAGACAGCCATTTTCAAGTCTTGCCATAGATTTTTAAGACGATTTAATTCCTAACTGTAACTAGGCTACTCAGGAACATTCAATATCGTCTTGGTAAGCAACTCCAGTGTATATTTGGCCTTGTGTTTTAGGTTATTGTCCTACTGGAAGGTGAATTTGTCTCCCAGTGTCTGTTGGAAAGCCCACTGAACCAGGTTTTCCTCTAGGATTTTGCCTGTGCTTAGCTCAACAACAAAAAAAACTCCCTAGTCTTTTCCGATGACAAGCATACCCATAACATGATGCAGCCACCACCATGCTTGAAAATATGAAGAGTGGTACTCAGTGATGTGTTGTGTAGGATTTGCCCCAAACATAACGCTTTGTATTCAGGACATGAAGTTCATTCATTTGCCACATTTTTTGCAGTTTTACTTTATAGGGCCTTATTGAAAACAGGATGCATGTTTTGGAATGTTTTTATTCTGTACAGGCTTCCTTCTTTTCAAATTGTCATTTAGGTTAGTAACTACAATGTTGTTGATCCATCCTCAGTTTTCTCCTACCACAGCCATCTAACTGTTTTAAAGTCACCATTGTCCTCATGGTAAAATTCTTGAGCAGTTTCCTTCCTCTCTGACAACTGAGTTAGGAAGGATGCCTGTACCTTTGTAGTGACTGGGTGTATTGATACACCATCCAAAGTGTAATTAACTTCACCATGCTCAAAGGGATATTCCCATCTACCAACAGGTGCCCTTCTTTGCGAGGCCTTGGAAAACCTTCCTGGTCTTTGTGGTTGAATCTGTGTTTAAAATTCACTACTCCATTGAGGGACCTTACAGATAATTCTATGTGTGGGATACAGAGATGAGGTAGTCATTTAAAAATCATGTTAAACACTATTATTGCACACAGAGTGAGTCCATGCAACTTATTATGTGACTTGTTTTGCAAAGTCTACTCCTGAATGTATTTAGGCTTGCCATAACAAAGGGTTTGAATACTTATTGACTCGAGACATTTCAGCTTTTCATTTGTAATTCATTTGTAAAGACATGATTCCACTTTGACATTATGAGGTATTGTGTGTAGTCCAGTGACACTAAATCTCAATTTAATCCATTTAAAATGTTATGTTTAATCGAGTTCTATTTTGCTACTTGCAGGCTACTTAATATATTTCATGATGTAATGATGTGCCAAATCTGTGATTTTATTGGGTGAGCATTAGAATAAGCCACCTCAATATTTTCAGCTGTAAGTGGTAATATCTCTCTAGGAGCTGATCCGTCATCCGTATTGTGAAATAATTCTAATGTTAATGAAAGATTTGAATGGAGAAAGCTGATCTTCCTTTCTTTCGATACATGCACCAACAACACACATAGCGACTGCTCTCTCCGCGTGGTGTTGAGGAAAATGCATATTTTATATTTGGCCGTTGTAGGAAATGTTATGTAGGAAACTTATGTTATGAACTCCATCACTATCGGGAAACCGATACCTGGCCTCTCCACTGTTCTCTCTTCCATAGTAGCGTCGTCACACTCCCTGTCACTACACTCAACGAGGACCAACAAACCCAAGGGCTCTTTTAAGAGACACCCAATTAATTAAAATAAGCACACACCGTATGTGCGCGGGTGTTTGTGTGTCGGAAAAGGGAGGGGGGTGTCAAAAACTATGCGCATCTGTCTGGTTTGTGCATGCATTATAAATTAGCAGCGTGACAGTTTTCCCAAAGTTACCAACGTGTGGTGTATCTAACTGGCTGTAATAGCAGCCAAGGACGTTCGCGAGTTTATTTGTTTGTGCTCTGATTACACGCAAGTGTCCAGGTCAGCAGTTTACACAGATGACTGTCTTTAGCCATATGAAAACCCTTCCATAGCAAAATATACCTGGCTAGCTAGCTACCTTCCTTTTGCTTCTCATCCAACTGGTGTTAGCTTTCTACTTGCTAGCTGCTACTGAACAGTGAGATTCGGCTGAAATACTACAGAAAGGTAGCACATCGTTGGATTTTATTAGGCAGAAATGTGCACGTGAGAGAGAAAAATTGTGAATCTAATTTAAAAAATGTTGCACCTACAAACTTGTTCAGTCCAAATGGATATAAGTCTAATGGTCACTTTATGGACGCTGTAACCTCATTTGTATCCTATAGTCTAGAACAAATCCGGTATAGTGGTCCTCGGTAACGGCCAGACGGATCATGACGATCATGTGTTGTGTACCTTCAATCAACTTGATTTGAATCAACATTGGTGTCATATTGGCTTAGATATGATGGTAGGGAGATTTGAATTTAACATTGTGTGTCAAACAATGCATACTATAACATTTAGATTACAGTCAAATCTCTTATCACATACAGTAGATGCTACACTACTGCTGTTTAGCCTCCAGACTTAAAGAACCCATGCAGAAGAGAGGGAAGAGAGAACGAGAACGAGGGTGAGGACAGAGAATGGAGAGAGAAAGAAAGAAAAGGGAGGAGGGGGGAAAAGAGAGGGAGACAGAGGGTTAGAAAAAGAGAAGGGAAAAAAGAAAGGGGAGGAGAACAAGAAAGAGAGATGGGGAGATAAATAGTTGAGAGGAAGAGAGATGTGGGAGAGCAAAATTAAGCAAGAGAGGAGGGGAGAGAGGGGGAGGAAGGAGGGAGCAGGAGAGAGAAAAGACTTACATAAAGCTGGAGCAGTGTTTAAAAGTAGAGAAAAGAAAACGAGGGAACAGAAGAAAAAGAGAGATCCAGTAAGGCTGCAGGGTGGAGGTGGAATCCATGTCCTCCCTCTCTTCCCTCCCACTATCGTGAAGGCATTTATTGAGGCCGGGCAACAGAATTGATGGAGAACATAGTCTTCCCTATGAAAGAGGGCATACTTATACAGAAGAGAGCTGACAGAGCTCACATGTGTAACGCAACATACACATTACAATGAATTATGTCTATTCTGGGTGGGGCGATAAAGCATTTTTTGTGATTTCGTGAGTGATGTTTTTGTTGATATTGGAATGGTTTATAAGTAAGACAATGCACAGTGATTTGGGTGCATCATGTGAACATTGTTTAAGCATAATGTTGTGACAACATTGCATAGAACGTGATGCTCTATATTGATGATAGGATTATCTATTGGCGAGTTATCAACAAGCCACAGAAATTCAGAGTCACGAAAACCAAACAGGATGATAGATATTACACATGCATGCTTTTAGACCTATATTGGTTAAGGACAACCGCATGCAAGATAAAAGGGTTTCAGTCACAATACAGTGAAAATAAATATGGTAATGAAATCAATGTTTCTACAAAATTGTAATTACATTAACAGACTACCATGTAAATATGCGTTCCCATAAAATGTGTATAGTTGTCCGTGGGAACACAGTGTTCTGCATGCGGATGCTGCTATGCCACCCTCCTTCCCACTGCTCTGTATCTCAGTGCCTGAAGCTGCTGTTGGGAAGGTTAAGGGCCTATTATGGGATGGCTCAATCCACGGACGCATAAACACTAGAATATACCCCTGAGAGAACTACAGCTTCCAGAGATATACCCCTGAGAGAACTACAGCTCCCAGAGATATACCCCTGAGAGAACTACAGCTCCCAGAGATATACCCCTGAGAACCCACTGCTCCCTGAGATATACCCCTGAGAGAACTACAGCTCCCAGAGATATACCCCTGAGAACCCACTGCTCCCAGAGATATACCCCTGAGAGAACTACAGCTCCCAGAGATATACCCCTGAGAACCCACTGCTCCCTGAGATATACCCCTGAGAGAACTACAGCTCCCAGAGATATACCCCTGAGAGAACTACAGCTCCCAGAGATATACCCCTGAGAGAACTACAGCTCCCAGATATATACCCCTGAGAGAACTACAGCTCCCAGAGATATACCCCTGAGAGAACTACAGCTCCCAGAGATATACCCCTGAGAACCCACTGCTCCCTGAGATATACCCCTGAGAGAACTACAGCTCCCAGAGATATACCCCTGAGAACCCACTGCTCCCTGAGATATACCCCTGAGAGAACTACAGCTCCCAGCAGTGGAGAGAGCTAATCCATGCCCTGAGCATGTTCCAAACAAGCCCTGTCCAGTCCAGGGCTGGCACTTCAAGTGCAAACCTAATAGCAATCACATTCCGTGACCCCAGCCCTTGTGTGGGTGCCAGTGTATTAGAGCAGAGTCCAATTTCAGAGCTGCCTAGTGCTAGCCTGGGCGCCAGTCAGATTCTGATTTGCCCAATTTATCATTGTCTTGGCAAGGCAACAATGAGGTAACCCTGTTAGGTTAATGATGGAAACAAGGTTGGAGTTGTTTCTTTTTGATTAAATCAGTCAATTCAAGAGGTGAATTAAAATTGTAAATCATGAGTTGATCATTTCTCATGAAAAATAACAAAAGGTTCCATATTTTCAATTCATACCCAGAATTGACTGAATTGAAATGGAATAGCTGGAACACACTAGCGCCCAGGCTAATGTAGCATAGCCCCGGCTAGCATTGTTCTTATTGGCCCTGTTCAGTGCTGTTAGCGTCAAGGTCTGAGTGCTGAGCATCACCCCAATGGAGAGGAGATTCAGTGCTCTAATGTACTTAAGTAAAAATACTTTAAAGTACTACTTAAGTTGTATCTGTACTTTACTATTTATATTTTTGACAACTTTTACAGTGATTTTTATTTAACCCTTATTTTACCAGGTAAGTTGACTGAGAACACATTCTCATTTACAGCAACGACCTGGGGAATAGTTTCAGGGGAGAGGAGGGGGGATGAATGAGCCTATCGTAAACTGGGTATGATTAGGTGACCGTGACGGTATGAGGCTCAGATTGGGAATTTAGCCAGGACACCTGGGTTAACACACCTACTCTTACGATAAGTGCCATGGGATCTTTAGTGACCACAGAGAGTCAGGATGGCCGTTTTACTTCCCATCCGAAAGACGGCACCCTGCACAGGGAAACGACCACAATCACTGCCCTGGGGCATTGGGATATTTTTTTGAGACCAGAGGAAAGGGTGCCTCCTACTGGCCCTCCAACACCACTTCCAGCAGCATCTGGTCTCCCATCCAGGGACCAACCCTGCTTAGCTTTAGAAGCAAGCCAGCAGTGGGATGCAGGGTGGTATGCTGCTGGCCACTTCCCAGCTAGCACACTTGGTTCCTTGGAAGTTGTGGGAATGTACGTTTTTGGTTTACCATTGGTTCTGGGAACAAAGCCATAAGTTTACTTACTGGTAAAATGGCCTGTTCTGGGATCGTTAAATAATAAAAAAGCAATTTAATCAATTTTAGAATAAGGCTGTAACATAACAAAATGAGGAAAAAGTCAAGGGGTCTGAATACTTACCGAATGCACTGTATATTTTGGGTTATGGTGGGGTACGGCAGTTTAACTAAGCTCATGAGGCATTTTTGAGTTATATTCTTAAAAAATCAATGTCTATATATCATGAATATAACAGTCCAAAAAGGGAGGTAATAACTCCGGATTTACCTTTTAAAGGAGGGATTTGGTCAAAGCTACACAAACACACGTGGGCATACACTCAACACACATTGTGTAACATGAACTGCAGTTGTTTTTTTAGACGCATAAAGATGCTTGTCAGGTTGACACAAATGTGTCTACTCTACTCTGACTAAAGCAGTGTTTGGTTCAGGGTGCCTCGCCAATTCACCTTTCATTAGGAGGCTGAGCTGGAGGAGGCTGTTGTTTAAATTTCAGGACAGTTTCCTTCCGGAATTCCAATGTAGAACCTCTGTTCCCCATGAAGGAAACCACTATTGTCCCAGGCCAACAGAACAGACATGGCTGTAGGGTAGATGTGAGGTGCTGGGATAAGGGTTGTAGATGTGAGGTGCTGGGATAAGGGTTGTAGATGTGAGGTGCTGGGATAAGGGTTGTAGCTGTGAGGTGCTGGGATAAGGGTTGTAGATGTGAGGTGCTGGGATAAGGGTTGTAGATGTGAGGTGCTGGGATAAGGGTTGTAGATGTGAGGTGCTGGGATAAGGGTTGTAGATGTGGGGTGCTGGGATAAGGGTTGTAGATGTGGGGTGCTGGGATAAGGGTTGTAGATGTGAGGTGCTGGGATAAGGGTTGTAGATGTGAGGTGCTGGGAAAAGGGTTGTACATGTGAGGTGCTGGGATAAGGGTTGTACATGTGAGGTGCTGGGATAAGGGTTGTAGCTGTGAGGTGCTGGGATAAGGGTTGTAGCTGTGAGGTGCTGGGATAAGGGTTGTAGATGTGAGGTGCTGGGCTAAGGGTTGTAGATGTGAGGTGCTGGGCTAAGGGTTGTAGATGTGAGGTGCTGGGCTAAGGGTTGTAGATGTGAGGTGCTGGGCTAAGGGTTGTAGATGTGAAGTGCTGGGCTAAGGGTTGTAGATGTGAGGTGCTGGGATAAGGGTTGTAGATGTGAGGTGCTGGGCTAAAGGTTGTAGATGTGAGGTGCTGGGATAAGGGTTGTAGATGTGAGGTGCTGGGATAAGGGTTGTAGCTGTGAGGTGCTGGGATAAGGGTTGTAGCTGTGAGGTGCTGGGATAAGGGTTGTAGATGTGAGGTGCTGGGATACGGGTTGTAGATGTAAGGTGCTGGGATAAGGGTTGTAGATGTGAGGTGCTGGGATAAGGGTTGTAGATGTGAGGTGCTGGGATAAGGGTTGTAGGGTAGATGTGAGGTGCTGGGCTAAGGGTTGTAGGGTAGATATGAGGTGCTGGGATAAGGGTTGTAGATGTGAGGTGCTGGGATAAGGGTTGTAGATGTGAGGTGCTGGGATACGGGTTGTAGATGTGAGGTGCTGGGATACGGGTTGTAGATGTGAGGTGCTGGGATACGGGTTGTAGATGTAAGGTGCTGGGATAAGGGTTGTAGATGTGAGGTGCTGGGATAAGGGTTGTAGATGTGAGGTGCTGGGATAAGGGTTGTAGGGTAGATGTGAGGTGCTGGGCTAAGGGTTGTAGGGTAGATATGAGGTGCTGGGATAAGGGTTGTAGATGTGAGGTGCTGGGATAAGGGTTGTAGATGTGAGGTGCTGGGATACGGGTTGTAGATGTGAGGTGCTGGGATACGGGTTGTAGATGTGAGGTGCTGGGATAAGGGTTGTAGCTGTGAGGTGCTGGGATAAGGGTTGTAGATGTGAGGTGCTGGGATAAGGGTTGTAGATGTGAGGTGCTGGGCTAAGGGTTGTAGGGTAGATATGAGGTGCTGGGATAAGGGTTGTAGATGTGAGGTGCTGGGCTAAGGGTTGTAGATGTGAGGTGCTGGGCTAAGGGTTGTAGATGTGAGGTGCTAGGCTAAAAGTTGTAGATGTGAGGTGCTGGGCTAAGGGTTGTAGCTGTGAGGTGCTGGGCTAAGGGTTGTAGCTGTGAGGGGCTGGGCTAAGGGTTGTAGCTGTGAGGTGCTGGGATAAGGGTTGTAGATGTGAGGTGCTGGGATAAGGGTTGTAGATGTGAGGTGCTGGGCTAAGGGTTGTAGCTGTGAGGTGCTGGGATAAGGGTTGTAGCTGTGAGGTGCTGGGATACGGGTTGTAGATGTGAGGTGCTGGGATACGGGTTGTAGATGTGAGGTGCTGGGATACGGGTTGTAGATGTGAGGTGCTGGGATAAGGGTTGTAGCTGTGAGGTGCTGGGATAAGGGTTGTACATGTGAGGTGCTGGGATACGGGTTGTAGATGTGAGGTGCTGGGATAAGGGTTGTAGCTGTGAGGTGCTGGGATAAGGGTTGTAGCTGTGAGGTGCTGGGATAAGGGTTGTAGATGTGAGGTGCTGGGATAAGGGTTGTAGATGTGAGGTGCTGGGATAAGGGTTGTAGATGTGAGGTGCTGGGATAAGGGTTGTAGATGTGAGGTGCTGGGATAAGGGTTGTAGATGTGAGGTGCTGGGATAAGGGTTGTAGATGTGAGGTGCTGGGATAAGGGTTGTAGATGTGAGGTGCTGGGATAAGGGTTGTAGATGTGAGGTGCTGGGATAAGGGTTGTACATGTGAGGTGCTGGGATAAGGGTTGTACATGTGAGGTGCTGGGATAAGGGTTGTAGCTGTGAGGTGCTGGGATAAGGGTTGTAGATGTGAGGTGCTGGGATAAGGGTTGTAGATATGAGGTGCTGGGATAAGGGTTGTAGATGTGAGGTGCTGGGATAAGGGTTGTAACTGTGAGGTGCTGGGATACAGGTTGTAGGGACATTTTAGGCTATGAGGGACCATACTAACAGTCTCCTGGTGCAGAGGAGTTTACTGATAGGAGTTTGACTACGTGCCCAGGAAGAAATATGTTGAAATACTCCAATCATATAATTCCCAAAATATCTCCATATAAAACAATATTGACACTTCATGTAAAAAAACATAATGGATACACATTCTGGGTTGTCACGGTTCATTTGAATAATGTCGGATTCTCTGGAGGGATGTGGAGTAGCTGTAGTGTAGCCTAAAGGCTCCAGCATCGATGCAGGGATGCCCATACCCAGATAATAGCTGCTAGATGGAATTGTGAAGCCGCTGTCCTGATGACGCCAGCGCTACGCCAGCGCTACGCTAGGCAAACAAACAACAGAGTGCGTCACCACCACCGCCAGGCACTGGCAGCACATTTCTCTGCTTTTAGCCTGAGTACACGGCAGCACACGGCACAGCACTGGAACTGCAGTGTCAGGCAGCAGAACACAAGGAAGCATGACAGGCTGTTACCTACCGGCCTGCATAGCCACAGTCTGCATAACACATGCTGCCACGGCCAACGATTGGCTCAGATCAAATTCCATCCATCATTTCAGATGATAATATTAATAGAAATTCTATTTCCATTTCAAGGAAGTATTTCCAATGAATAGGCCGATCATTCAATTCTTAGAAATTTGATGCACTTAATTGACTGAATTGAAATGGAATTTAACCAGAGAGATACAAAGGAAGGATGAAATGGATTTGACCCCCATGCTCATGCTGGCCATTATGTAAGACTGTGACTATGTAAATAATCCTGCTGTCACTGCTTGGCCAGGCAATACAGAGAGCATGCTGTCACATCTGATCTAGTCAGCACATGGGGCAGTAAGCAACAGCCCTGCAAGTCACTCACCACACACACACACACACACACACACGCACACGCACACGCACGCGCACGCACGCACGCGCGCTAATGCGCAGATACATTCTGCATGGATGTACGAGCCTGTCTTCACAATAACACTGTCCCACTCTTTCACCCTTCCCTGGGCCACTGTCCCCTAGGCCACTGTCCCCTGAGCCACTGTCCCCTGAGCCACTGTCCCCTAGGCCACTGTCCCCTAGGCCACTGTCCCCTAGGCCATCAGAGAGAAGGGTAGTAGTAGAAATGGGCATAATGACAGAGTATATCACCCAATACTGTACAAATCCTGTTTTTCCCAGCTCTTGTGCCAAGTTGATCGTATGTAAACACTCATCATCATACTGTATGTCATCAGTAGGGACCAGTCTCTGAGGATCATACTATAGTAGATCATATCTCTGTATTACTACAGTCAGGTTCATATCTCTGTATTACCACAGTCAGGTTCATATCTCTGTATTACCACAGTCAGGTTCATATCTCTGTATTACCACAGTCAGGTTCATATCAGGTTCATATCTCTGTATTACCACAGTCAGGTTCATATCTCTGTATTACCACAGTCAGGTTCATATCTCTGTATTACCACAGTCAGGTTCATATCTCTGTATTACCACAGTCAGGTTCATATCTCTGTATTGCCACAGTCAGGTTCATATCTCTGTATTACAACAGTCAGGTTCATAGGGAAGTGATGATTATAGGTCTCCTTCATTCTGTATAGTTGGATCATAGTCGGGTGGTGATGATCAGTATTTTCTCTGTAAAAGTAAAGATACCTTAATAGAAAAACAAATCACCCAGTAAAATACTACTTGAGTAGTATCTGGTTTTAAATGTTCACCCATGTTGAATGTTACAGTGCCTTCGGAACGTATTCAGACCCCTTGACTTTTTCCATATTTCCTTACGTTACAGCCTTATTCTAAAATGGATCAAATATTTTTTGGCCCCTCATCAATCTACACACAATACCCCGTAATAACAAAGCAACATTTTTTTTTTGAAATGTTTGCTAATGTATTAAAAAAAATAAAAAAAATATCACATTTACATAAGTATTCAGACCCTTTACTCAGTACTTTGTTGAAGCACCTTTGGCAGCAATTACAGCCTTGAGTCTTCTTGGGTATGACGGTACAAGCTTGGCACACCTGCATTTGGGGAGTTTGTCCCATTTTTCTCTGCAGAGAAAGCTTGAGAGGATTAATCGGGTTCAAGTCTGAGCTCTGGCTGGGCCACTCAAGGACATTCAGAGACTTGATCCGAAGCCACTCCTGTATTGCCTTGGCTGTGTGCTTAGGGTCATTGTCCTGTTGGAAGGTGAACCTTCACACCAGTCTGAGGTCCTGAGCACTCTGGAGCAGGTTTTCATCAAGGATCTCTCTGTACTTTGCTCCGTTCATCTTTCCCTAGATCCTGACTAGTCTCCCAGTCCCTGCTGCTGAAAAACATCCACACAGCATGATGCTGCCACCACCATGTTTCACCGTAGGGATGGTGCCAGGTTTCCTCCAGACACTTGGCATTCAGGCCAAGGAGTTCAATCTTGGTTTCAACAGACCAGAGAATCTTGTCCTTTAAGTGCCTGTTGGCAAACTCCAAGCGGGCTGTCATGTGCCTTTTACTGAAGAGTGGCTTCCGTCTGGCCACTCTACCATAAAGGCCTGATTGGTGGAGTGCTGCAGAGATGGTTGTCCTTCTGGAAAGTTCTCCCATCTCCACAGAGGAACACTGGAGCTCTGTCAGAGTGACCATCGGGTTCTTGGTCACCTCCCTGACTAAGGCCCTTCTCTCCCGATTGCTCAGTTTGGCCGGGCGGCCAGCTCTAGGAAGAGTCTTGGTGGATTCAAACTTCTTCCATTTAATAATGATGGAGGCCACTGTGTTCTTGGGGACCTTCAATGCCGCAGAACGTTTTTTGTACCCTTCCCCGGATCTGTGCCTCGACACAATCCTGTCTCGGAGCTCTACGGACAATTTCTTCGACCTCATGGCTTGGTTTTTGCTCTGACATGCACCGTCAACTGTGGGACCTTATATAGACAGGTGTGTGACTTTCCAAATCATGTCCAATCAATTGAATTTACCACTGGTGGACTCTAATCAATTTGTAGAAACATCTCAAATACGATCAATGGAAACAAGATGCACCTGATCACAATTTCGAGTCTCATAGCAAAGGGTCTGAATACTTATGTAAATAAAGTTATGTGTTTTTTATTTTTTATACATTTCCAAACATTTCTTAAAACCTGTTTTCACTTTGTCCGTATGGGGTATTGAGTGTAGATTGACGAGTAAAAAAATGTTTTAACGTAGCTGTAACGTAACAAAATGTGGAGAAAGGGAAGGAGTCTAAAATACTTTCTGAATGCACTGTAAGCTTGTTTTACTCCTACGTTTCTTAACAAGGTCAATGTAAACAAACACAGTTTCAAAACATGGTTAAAAGGATCATTTTGATCTCATGGTCAGTTGTTGCATCCATTGGTCTGTCTAGGAATTTGAGAGGGGTTATTTTTCTGAAGCCCCATCTCTCAGCTGTTTACCAAAACAAGTGGCGGGGTATCCACGTTATTGTTTGAATTTAGGATTAGCCCTTTAACCCTGACCCCCGTGTCACCTTGACTTCCTGACCTGCACTAATCTGGTCTCATTTAAAGCCGTCAGTCAGTCCATCAGTCTGTGTCCAGTGAAGTGGACTGCTACTGGAAGACTGATGAAAGGACAGACAAGGAATCGGAGACAGATGGTGCTGCTGATTATGCAATGCTTATAACCATCCCAGTCAAGCAGAATAAAAACACACAGGTATTGGACTGTAGCAGTGGTGACCTGCCTGGGGCTTATGACGTATTAATTTAATGCTGAAAAATACCAGACAAAATGAAAGCATCACTGTGAATAATCATGTGTTATAATATTGTAGGTACTGCAAAACGACTCTAGCTTTTGGGATTGTGAGTAACAAGACCAGATTGCCTGTGAAGGACTTGGCAGAGGCTATTGCATATTTATTAAGTGGACTGATCCCTATTTTCTGCACAAAATGATCACCCAGTGACGGGCCAATTCATATAACACATAATGATGCCTGAGCAATACGCATCCACACACATGAAGATCTGATCATATCTGATCATCATTAGATTATAAGTGCACACTAACCAATGCATCTTGATTAGGTTGCACACCATCACAAAATGCAAAACAGGATAAACTGACAAAAATAGATTTTTACGTGATGATATCTCTTTTTTTTCAGTCATATGAGCTCTGTGTGGAATCATGTTGGAACAAACCGATTTTGGCGCAGGCACCTGCACCGAAACAACAATAGAAATTCAACCCCTCCGGAAGAGAGAGGTTGGAGGTTCACTGTGTGATACAGGAATACAATATGATTCCTGTATCCTTTCACAAACAAAGACCTAATCAGAGATGACACAAGGATTTATTCAGCTGAGGTAGCAGCAACGCTAAACTGGAGAGACAAGCATGAAGCATCCAAAACAGTGTTGAAGCGAACAACGACATCCCAAAAATAACATTCACTACAAGTACCAGCCGTATCCATAACGCACGCACACACACACACACACACACACACACACACACACACACACACACACACACACACACACACACACACACACACACACACACACACACAAATCAGAGCTGGGAGGAAATCACGCACTACATAAGAGCCGTCATAGCATCAGCCAAAAATGAGTCATATTCTCCTTGTCAGTCATCAGCCACTCAAAACAAAATAACTCCCATGACAGGGTGATTTCAATCACAATGGAAACAATCTGACAGTATAACATCACAACAGTCTACCAAAAACCCTTCATCCTCCCTCATCACATCATACAGTGTCCATTTCAACAAAAAGGATAAAAAAATTCAATGAAAATGTAATTGATCATATAAATATTAACAGCCATGTTTACCACCAACACACACGTCTACCACACACACACAGACATCCCTCCACATGACCACCATTCTCCGTTAGGGCTAGGGTTGTTAACTAAGGGAGAGAGCTCTCAGAGTCACAAACTCATCCCATCTCTATTCTCCAGACATGACAGGATGAGAGGAGAGGACAGAGCAAGGTCTGCAAGCGCCAGCTAGGTGACTCAGCACATGCACTGGAGACACTGCAATAACAAAGTGCCACACTGCATCCCTGTCAATGAAGGATGGAAGGACCAGCCCAGCCCCACCTCCATACAGCCCCATTCATACAGCATGAGGTTCACAGGGACTGCTACTACTCACATGTCATATAGCCGGTAGGACATGGCAGAGCTGGGTCTGTCCGGGTGAGCCCCGCCGCTGGGTGGCGTGCTGGACTCGCTGCGGGGACGCCTGGGGTCGGTGCTGCTCACCACGGCACGCCACACGCTCGGCTTGTCCATCCTCCTGGCTCGTCAATGGGACTTGACTCAACGGAGCAGAAGCGTGCGCACAGACTCATACACTCTCTCACATACACTCTCACTCTCAGTCACAAACAGCCAGCCAGAAAGAGCTCTGTGATGTAACGAGGCAGGTCCAAAAGGCAGGCAGGGGGTGTGTAGTGGTCGAGCAAGGCACAGTGAGGCTGTTTAACACTGATAAACAGCCTCCATTTAAACCCATGCTATGTGACGATGGCTGAACACGTACCAAGGCAGAGGAGACAGGGCTAGCCATCAAAAGCATGGGGATAACCTGCAGGAGCGAGAATTATATATTTATTGTCTCTAATACACACCGGATTTCATCCACATCCTCCCTACACCACCTCTCCTCTGCTCACGGTAGTACAGCCCGCAGCCGGGCCACCCGATTGGCTCCCTGGTCTCCATGGAAACAGGAGAATGTGTTGGAGGTAGGGCTCATAGTCTCTCTCTCCCTCCCCATCTCTCTCCCTTTTTGTGGAATCAATGAGTTTCTTTCTGCTGCATCCCAAACTGATGAGGCTTTTAAGACTAATGAGGGATTGTGCAATTAGTTTGTCAGGTAAAGCCTGTTAATTAGACTCTATAGGAAGACAGGGCATCTGCTTCGTGGCTCTGGAGAGTGACGGCTGGGAAAAACACCTCATATGAGAGACAGAGAGAGAGAGAAAAGCCCTTTGAATTGACTTGAGAGAGAGAGGCAAATGATAACAAAGGGCAGCCAATGAGCACAGCCTAGCCATAACAAAGGGCAGCCAGTGAGCACAGCCTAGCCATAACAAAGGGCAGCCAGTGAGCACAGCCTAGCCATAACAAAGGGCAGCCAGTGAGCACAGCCTAGCCATAACAAAGGGCAGCCAGTGAGCACAGCCTAGCCATAACAAAGGGCAGCCAGTGAGCACAGCCTAGCCATAACAAAGGGCAGCCAGTGAGCACAGCCTAGCCATAACAAAGGGCAGCCAGTGAGCACAGCCTAGCCATAACAAAGGGCAGCCAGTGAGCACAGCCTAGCCATAACAAAGGGCAGCCAGTGAGCACAGCCTAGCCATAACAAAAGGGCAGCCTGTGAGCACAGCCTAGCCATAACAAAGGGCAGCCAGTGAGCACAGCCTAGCCATAACAAAGGGCAGCCAGTGAGCACAGCCTAGCCATAACAAAGGGCAGCCTGTGAGCACAGCCTAGCCATAACAAAGGGCAGCCAGTGAGCACAGCCTAGCCATAACAAAGGGCAGACAGAAAAAGCTGGCTGCCAAAAGAAGGCAGGCAGAGTGATCACTGCATTATGAAAGAACCAGAGACAGAGCTGTACTTCCTCATTAAATGCACAACATACACAACCATTAGAGAACATTACTTCCCCAGATTTTCATTTCAAATTCAAAGTTTGGTAAAGCGCTCTGATGAAGAAAAGCTACAAATCATACTAGAAGACGACATAGAAAGCTGGAGGTTGGCAGCACACTACATAACAGCCTGTCACGAGATGACAGCTAGTGACCGTTGCAATAGGATGAGGAAGAATGTATTATTTTATCGAGTCCATTGTTTCATTTCACCCCCATATTAACATCGTTTCTGGATCATTCTGTGGATTTCCATAACCTGGTCATGTTCTATTGTTAATACTTGTTAATGACTCTTTTTATAATGTAACCTTGTGCTTTGGTACTATGTATCAATACTGTATGTCATGTCAATAAAGTACATTGAAATGTAATTGAGAGAGAGTGGAAGATAATGAAACATCTATGAGTGAAGACCCCGGGAATGAAAAATGAGTGTATGTGCAATTCTTACAAGGCTGGTGACTTATGTTCTTTGTTCAACACAGGAAACAATTATCCATCAAATATTGAGGTTACACAGCCCTTGCATCATAGGGGAGGGTGGTAGAGACAATTAAAAAATAGTCTTACATCTATAGGAATATCTGCAGTATATATTCTATACTCATTCATGTAATGATGGAACTCTCATGCACAGCACATCCATTTCACAAAGCCACTTCAATAATGCAAGTGACACACAGATCAAAGTGTTGTCTATTAAATCTGCTCTTGGGGCAAAATGGGTCTATTCTTACCAAACCGCATACAATAGCAGGCTGGGGACTGGGGAGGGCTGGGGACTAGGGAGGGCTGGGGACTAGGGAGGGCTGGGGAGTAGGGAGGGCTGGGGACTAGGGAGGGCTGGGGAGTAGGGAGGGCTGGGGAGTAGGGAGGGCTGGGGTCTAGGGAGGGCTGGGGACTAGGGAGGGCTGGGGACTAGGGAGGGCTGGGGAGTAGGGAGGGCTGGGGAGTAGGGAGGGCTGGGGAGTAGGGAGGGCTGGGGAAGAGGGAGGGCTGGGGAGTAGGGAGGGCTGGGGAAGAGGGAGGGCTGGGGTCTAGGGAGGGGCTGGGGAGTAGGGAGGGCTGGGGAAGAGGGAGGGCTGGGGACTAGGGAGGGCTGGGGAGTAGGGAGGGCTGGGGAGTAGGGAGGGCTGGGGTCTAGGGGAGGGCTGGGGAGTAGGGAGGGCTGGGGAGTAGGGAGGGGCTGGGGGGAGTAGGGAGGGCTGGGGAGTAGGGAGAGGGCTGGGGAGTAGGGAGGGCTGGGGGAGTAGGGAGGGCTGGGGTCTAGGGAGGGCTGGGGACTAGGGAGGGCTGGGGAGTAGGGAGGGCTGGGGAGTAGGGAGGGCTGGGGTCTAGGGAGGGCTGGGGAGTAGGGAGGGCTGGGGAGTAGGGAGGGCTGGGGAGTAGGGAGGGCTGGGGTCTAGGGAGGGCTGGGGAGTAGGGAGGGCTAGGGCGGGGTCTAGGAGGGCGGGGCTAGGGAGGGCTGGGGTCTAGGGAGGGCTGGGGAGTAGGGAGGGCTGGGGAGTAGGGAGGGCTGGGGTCTAGGGTCTAGGGAGGGCTGGGGGTCTAGGGAGGGCCGGGGACTAGGGAGGGCCCGGGGGACTAGGGAGGGCTGGGGAGTAGGGAGGGCTGGGGTCTAGGGAGGGCTGGGGGGAGGGCTGGGGAGTAGGGAGGGCCGGGGACTAGGGAGGGCCGGGGGACTAGGGAGGGCTGGGGAGTAGGGAGGGCTGGGGTCTAGGGAGGGCTGGGGACTAGGGAGGGCTGGGGAGTACGGAGGGCTGGGGTCTAGGGAGGGCTGGGGAGTAACGGAGGGCTGGGGACTGGGGAGGGCTGGGGTCTAGGGAGGGCTGGGGAGTAGGGAGGGCTGGGGAGTAGGGAGGGCTGGGGAGTAGGGAGGGCTGGGGAGGGCTGGGGAGTAGGGAGGGCTGGGGAGTAGGGAGGGCTGGGGAGTACGGGAGGGGCTGGGGCGTAGGGAGGGGCTGGGGGAGTAGGGAGGGCTGGGGTCTAGGGAGGGCTGGGGGCGTAGGGAGGGCTGGGGTGTAGGGAGGGCTGGGGTGTAGGGAGGGCTGGGGAGTAGGGAGGGCTGGGGTCTAGGGTCTAGGGAGGGGCTGGGGTGTAGGGAGGGCCGGGGAGTAGGGAGGGCCGGGGAGCTAGGGAGGGCTGGGGAGTAGGGAGGGCTGGGGTCTAGGGAGGGCTGGGGACTAGGGAGGGCTGGGGAGTACGGAGGGCTGGGGTCTAGGGAGGGCTGGGGAGTACGGAGGGCTGGGGACTGGGGAGGGCTGGGGTCTAGGGAGGGCTGGGGAGTAGGGAGGGCTGGGGAGTAGGGAGGGCTGGGGAGTAGGGAGGGCTGGGGAGTAGGGAGGGCTGGGGAGTACGGAGGGCTGGGGAGTACGGAGGGCTGGGGAGTAGGGAGGGCTGGGGAGTAGGGAGGGCTGGGGTCTAGGGAGGGCTGGGGAGTAGGGAGGGCTGGGGAGTAGGGAGGGCTGGGGTCTAGGGAGGGCTGGGGAGTAGGGAGGGCTGGGGAGTAGGGAGGGCTGGGGAGTAGGGAGGGCTGGGGAGTAGGGAGGGCTGGGGAGTAGGGAGGGCTGGGGAGTAGGGAGGGCTGGGAGTAGGGAGGGCTGGGGTCTAGGGAGGGCTGGGGAGTAGGGAGGGCTGGGGAGTAGGGAGGGCTGGGGTCTAGGGAGGGCTGGGGTCTAGGGAGGGCTGGGGAGTAGGGAGGGCTGGGGAGTAGGGAGGGCTGGGGAAGAGGGAGGGCTGGGGAGTAGGGAGGGCTGGGGAAGAGGGAGGGCTGGGGAGTAGGGAGGGCTGGGGTCTAGGGAGGGCTGGGGAGTACGGAGGGCTGGGGAGTACGGAGGGCTGGGGACTGGGGAGGGCTGGGGTCTAGGGAGGGCTGGGGACTAGGGAGGGCTGGGGAGTAGGGAGGGCTGGGGTCTAGGGAGGGCTGGGGAGTAGGGAGGGCTGGGGTCTAGGGAGGGCTGGGGACTAGGGAGGGCTGGGGACTAGGGAGGGCTGGGGAGTAGGGAGGGCTGGGGAGTAGGGAGGGCTGGGGTCTAGGGAGGGCTGGGGAGTAGGGAGGGCTGGGGAGTAGGGAGGGCTGGGGAGTAGGGAGGGCTGGGGAGTAGGGAGGGCTGGGGAGTAGGGAGGGCCGGGGTCTAGGGAGGGCCGGGGACTAGGGAGGGCCGGGGTCTAGGGAGGGCTGGGGAGTAGGGAGGGCTGGGGAGTAGGGAGGGCTGGGGAGTAGGGAGGGCTGGGGAGTACGGAGGGCTGGGGAGTAGGGAGGGCTGGGGAGTAGGGAGGGCTGGGGAGTAGGGAGGGCTGGGGAGTAGGGAGGGCTGGGGAGTAGGGAGGGCTGGGGTCTAGGGAGGGCTGGGGAGTAGGGAGGGCTGGGGAGTAGGGAGGGCTGGGGAGTAGGGAGGGCTGGGGAGCCTCGACAGGGGTATTATTGTTGACCCCCCTCTAACTCCTCTACCCTCCCAACTCCTCTTACTCCCCCCTCTACAACTCCTCTACTCCCCCCTCTACAACTCCTCTACTCCCCCCTCTACAACTCCTCTACTCCCCCCTCTACAACTCCTCTACTCCCCCCTCTAACTCCTCTAAAACTCCTCTACTCCCCCCTCTAAAACTCCTCTACTCCCCCCTCTAAAACTCCTCTACTCCCCCCTCTACAACTCCTCTACTCCCCCCTCTACAACTCCTCTACTCCCCTCTACATCTCCTCTACTCCCCCCTCTAAAACTCCTCTACTCCCCCGTTTAAAACTCCTCTACAACTCCTCTACTCCCCCCTATAACTCCTCTACCCCATCCAGCTAATCTACTCCCCCAACTCCTCTACTCCCCCTCTACCCCCCCAACTCCTCTAACCCACTAACCCCCAACTCCTCTACCCCCCTCTAACTCCTCTATCCCCCCCTCTAACTCCTCTAACCCCCCTATAACTCCTCTACCCCCCCTCTAACTCCTCTACCCCCCCTCGAACTCCTCTACCCCCCTCTAACTCCTCTATTCCCCTCTAACCCCCAACTCCTCTAACTCCTCTACCCTCCCAACTCCTCTTACTTCCCCCTCTAAAACTCCTCTACTCCCCCCTATAATTCCACTACTACCCCCTCTAACCCCCCTAACCCCTCAACCCCCCCTAACCCCCCTATAATTCCTCTACTCCCCCCTAACCCCCCTAACTCCTCTACCCCCCTCTAACCCCCCTTAACCCCCCCTAACTCCTCTACCCCCCTCTAACTCCTCTACCCCCCTCTAACTCATCCAACCCCCCTCTACCCCCCCTAACTCCTCTACCCCTAACTCCTCTACCCCCCCAACTCCTCTAAACCCCAACTCCTCTAACCCCCCTCTAACCCCCTAACTACTCTACCCCCTCTAAATCCTCTAACCCCCCCAACTCCTCTACCCCCTCTCTAATCCCCCTCTAACCCCCTAACTCCTCTACTCCCCCCCAACTCCTCTACTCCCCCCCAACTCCTCTACTCCCCCCCAACTCCTCTACTCCCCCCTCAACTCCTCTACTCCCCCCTAACTCCTCTACTCCCCCATAACTCCTCTACTCCCCCATAACTCCTCTACTCCCCCCCTAACTCCTCTACTCCCCCCTAACTCCTCTACTCCCCCCTAACTCCTCTACTCCCCCCTAACTCCTCTACTCCCCCCCAACTCCTCTACTCCCCCCCAACTCCTCTACTCCCCCTCAACTCCTCTACTCCCCCTCAACTCCTCTACTCCCCCCTAACTCCTCTACTCCCCCCCTAACTCCTCTACTCCCCCATAACTCCTCTACTCCCCCCCAACTCCTCTACTCCCCCTCAACTCCTCTACTCCCCCCTAACTCCTCTACTCCCCCCCTAACTCCTCTACTCCCCCATAACTCCTCTACTCCCCCATAACTCCTCTACTCCCCCTAACTCCTCTACTCCCCCCTAACTCCTCTACTCCCCCCCTAACTCCTCTACTCCCCCTCTAACTCCTCTACTCCCCCACTAACTCCTCTACTCCCCCCTAACTCCTCTACTCCCCCCTAACTCCTCTACTCCCCCACTAACTCCTCTACTCCCCCCTAACTCCTCTACTCCCCCTAACTCCTCTACTCCCCCCCTAACTCCTCTACTCCCCCATAACTCCTCTACTCCCCCCTAACTCCTCTACTCCCCCCTAACTCCTCTACTCCCCCCCTAACTCCTCTACTCCCCCTCTAACTCCTCTACTCCCCCCTAACTCCTCTACTCCTCTCCTCTACTCTAACTCCTCTACTCCCCCTCTAACTCCTCTACTCCCCCTCTAACTCCTCTACTCCCCCTCTAACTCCTCTACTCCCCCTCTAACTCCTCTACTCCCCCTCTATACTCCTCTACACCCCCCTAACTCCTCTACTCCCCCTCTATCTCCTCTACACCCCCTAACTCCTCTACTCCCCCCTAACTCCTCTACTCCCCCCCTAACTCCTCTACTCCCCCCCTAACTCCTCTACTCCCCCCTAACTCCTCTACTCCCCCCCTAACTCCTCTACTCCCCCCTAACTCCTCTACTCCTCTCCTCTACTCCCCCCTAACTCCTCTACTCCCCCTCTATCTCCTCTACACCCCCTAACTCCTCTACTCCCCCTCTAACTCCTCTACTCCCCCTAACTCCTCTACTCCCCCCCTAACTCCTCTACTCCCCCCTAACTCCTCTACTCCTCTCCTCTAACTCCTCTACTCCTCTCCTCTAACTCCTCTACTCCCCCTCTATCTCCTCTACACCCCCTCTAACTCCTCTACTCCCCCTAACTCCTCTACTCCCCCCTAACTCCTCTACTCCCCCCCTAACTCCTCTACTCCCCCCCTAACTCCTCTACTCCCCCCCTAACTCCTCTAACTCCTCTACTCCCCCCCTAACTCCTCTACTCCCCCCCTAACTCCTCTACTTGCCCCCTAACTCCTCTACTTCCCCTCTAACTCCTCTACTCCCCCCCTAACTCCTCTACTCCCCCCTAACTCCTCTACTCCCCCCCTAACTCCTCTACTGCCCCTCTAACTCCTCTACTCCCCCCCTAACTCCTCTACTCCCCCCCAACTCCTCTACTCCCCCCCTAACTCCTCTACTCCCCCCCAACTCCTCTACTCCCCCCTAACTCCTCTACTTGCCCCTCTAACTCCTCTACTTGCCCCTCTAACTCCTCTACTTGCCCCTCTAACTCCTCTAACCCTCCTCTAACTCCTCTAACCCTCCTCTAACTCCTCTCACCCCCCTTTAACCCCTATTCCCCCACCTCCCCCCTCTAACCCCTCCTCCCCCCTCTAACCCCTCAGAGGGTGTCTGTCTAGCTGTTCTTGTCAAAGCACAGCTTCCTCCCCCCTCTAACTAACACCATTTTCTTTGGGTGGGGTAGTGAGATCCATTTTATTTCCCACTGAGAGCAGTGCTGCAAGCCCAAGACAGGATGTTGGTAGTCAGTGCACAGGCAACGAGAAGGGAGGCGTGCTAAGCACATCACACTCCTCACAACGCGGACAATATTCTCTATTCATGTAAACACTCATGTACACACACACACACACACACACACAAACTAAGCACCATCAATCACACAACACATATATATCCACTTTACTCTATTTTCACACCATCTCACGGGGCTCAAACATTGGCCTATTTATTCTTCTTTAATGAAGCGGTCCATTTTGATATAACGGTGTGTCAGTGTGTGTTGTCTGTATCAGTCCTCTCCTGCCAACCTCTGCACCCCCATCCCTGTTGCCATACAGTACAGTTTCTCTGTGCCCAGCTGGCCTTGTGGATGAGACTGGGCACTGACTCTGGCAGGGGTATGGTGCCAGCGCGCGCACACACACACACACACACACACCAACGCCCACACCTACAGTAGCAGCAGCGAAGGCTTTAACCATCACAGGAAGTGCATACTGATGAGTCCCAGCCTAATTGCCTCATCCCTGTTCTCTGTGAGAGAAGCAGCGAACTGCAGAGCCTTCTTAGTCAACGAGATCCAAAAGTGTCAGGAAATGGCTCAGATGGTGGATAGATATGGCGCAGAATGCTAATAGGCTGGCCCCTGGGCAGATATCTTCATCTGGCTTTTCCTTTCCACTGCTGAGAACAGACAACAACGAGAGGATTTAATAGAGATACAGAGAGAACAGACATTAACAGAGAACAGCGAGAGGATTTAATAGAGATACAGAGAGAACAGACATTAACAGAGAACAGCGAGAGGATTTAATAGAGATACAGAGAGAACAGACATTAACAGAGAACAGCGAGAGGATTTAATAGAGATACAGAGAGAACAGACATTAACAGAGAACAGCGAGAGGATTTAATAGAGATACAGAGAGAACAGACATTAACAGAGAACAGCGAGAGGATTTAATAGAGATACAGAGAGAACAGACATTAACAGAGAACAACGAGAGGATTTAATAGAGATACAGAGAGAACAGACATTAACAGAGAACAGCGAGAGGATTTAATAGAGATACAGAGAGAACAGACATTAACAGACAACAACGAGAGGATTTAATAGAGATACAGAGACCTAAACTCATCCTAGTCTAAATGTCAGAGCCTCCATCTTATTCTGCTATACCAGAAGAAACTAAACACACATAAATCAATGACAAAGTGATAATGCCTTAACCATGTCTCGGACTAAAAGACAGGGAGCTGGGTCTCTGCTTCTGAACAGGTCCAAACCAAAGTGATAATCATACCTTAATAAAGCGAGAATAGCCTGAGTACTGGATTAACAGCTAACAAAGCAGAGCTCTAACCAAACCCATGCTTTACATGGATCATAACTCTAGCCATACATAGCTTACGGGTTATATTACTGCCTTCTTAAAGCCTTGATTCTGACTGGCTGATGGGCGTTCTATAGCTGTACATTACTCACACAGCTGAACAGTTATAGGGCCTAGTGTCTGAAATGGTGGCCGTGAGTGAGCTTCAGTCCAATTATGGAGAAGACAGCACTGCACCCCACCTTACTGCAGTACACAGCAGTCTATGTGAACATTGGCACATGTTGTTCATTAAGGGTTTATAAAACATTAATGAGGCTTCACAGCAAAGACACCTTCACTTTCAACTGGGACACACACAGCATCTGGGTGTGGTGGACTGGGAGCTCCTGCTTACCAACATTATTCAGTATGTGATGCGAAACATAAGCTTTATTTCTTTCAAAGCGCCATCATCAGTATAGTGTTGAGCGAACACAGCAGATGCCTTCTGCGAAGTTCTTGTCTAGCTCTGGAAGATTAGTAGTGGTATTGTGTTGTGGTGCAGTGGGCTGAGCTTTATTGTCCCATACCTGGTGCCTTGCTGATTGTGTTATGTTGTTGTTGTGTGTTGATAGCTGCTGTGTGTGTAGACAGCTGAATGTGTGTGTCTGTCTCCCAGTGGGAAACTGCCTCATTTAGATGCCCAGTTTTACTGAGCTGCACCTCAGGGGCCTTGAGCCTGGCTGGGCTGTCGCCCACAACACAGGGAGAGGCACAGAGAAGACCTGGGAGACAGTTACATCAAATCACACCTCTCTCAGTGTTCCGAAGGGCACTGAAGGATGAGCTGAAGATAACAGCTGTTTGAGAAGGAATCTACAAAACATTTCCAAACACAATGAGATGAGAAAATGATATGGATTCAAAATTCAGCCATCATCATTATCCATACTAAACACCCAACCCAGTCCTCTTGGAATGTAAATGAAAGCCTTTATTTAAATCGTCTCACCACTGACCCATTGCAGCCGATACAATACAGTATTGTGTTGAAATAAGTCATGATCTGAGATGCCATGTGCACAAAGGATTTCATCCCTCAGCTCCAAACCAGTCGCTCTTTAGGACACACAGGAGACTGAGCAGAGGGCCGACAGATGAAGCAAGGGAACACAAGAAAACAATTCTCGGGAGAGAGAACGGTTTTGTAATGTTATGTGTAATGTTACGTGTAATGTTCCTCTAACGCTTGCATGTCCAGTTTCCCGTTAGTTAGGGGAACGTTCTATGTATCTGTAGCGGACATGAGTCGGTAATGGTCATGTGATGAGGTAGCCCCGCCTGCGAACTTCAAAAGCAGTGTCTGCCCTCAGCCCAAGAGGGAATTTTGTCTAGGTGTAAGATGTTGAGACCCGGGTTCATATCCCACGTGGCTGTTAGCAAAATCCACCGGAGAACCAATTTAGCATGTTTTGGCATTAGAGGAGAATTTTCTCTTATTGTCAAACAGAACCTATCCAGAATGTTCTAGAAACGTTTCCTTGGAAAGTTGCAAGAACCTTCCTTAGTCCAGTGGAACTTTGATTCCTTACACACTCAAATGAAACATGCTCATATCACCACAAGATGGCAGTACTTCAATGTTGTTGGATCGTTCTGGGTCCAAACCTGCTCAGCCAGATATTACTTACAGACGGCATGGTGGAATGATCAATACCATTCCTGCGGGTGTGAAAATAACTTTCTCCCAGCGGAAATGACACTGGTACCCACGAGAAAAGAGAAATGTACACTGTACATAGCCATATGACATTTGAAATGTCTCTATTCCTTTGAAAAGTTTGTGAGTGTAATGTTAACTGTTCATTTTTTATTGTTTATTTCATTTTTGTTTATTATCTATTTCACTTGCTTTGGCAATGTACACTCATGTTTCCCATGCCAATAAAACCCTTTGAATTGAGAGCGAGAGAGCTGGGCCCCCAGGAGACAACGGGTCTGAGCAGAATGCATAACACGGCAAACCCAGATAACAAACATTGTTACCTCCCAACACATTAGAATGTTGCAGTCCATCGATAAGAGAAGATGAAGTTACAAGGCGATGTACACTCAGCATAGACCAAGGACATGAATGAAGCAGTAGCATGTTTGTGAAGCACTGATAATCAAATTCAGAGCCAGCGAAAAGAGGTAACAGCAATCATCCAATTGATACTTGATCATTTTTCTCAATTTAGCACAAATATATATGTGTGATGTTTTATAACAGTCAGCAATTTCAGTAGAACCTCATTGAGATGGCGTACAGCAGGGATGGGCATCTGGCGGCCCTTAACCCCCCCCACACACCCCCCAAAAACTAAAGTTTTAGTAACTCAGTTGGGTCTCAAATTACTGTTGAGATTTAGAATAGAATTTGAAAATGTGGTTATGCATCAGCAGTTTCTCATGTTATTCACTGACAGTCCCTCAAATAACCCATGTCAGCTACCATTTTTAGACTGGTAAATTAGTCTAGCCAGCTATCTAAACCTGTGGTAATCATGGTCGAATTACAGACCAGGGGGCCCTCATTGATTTTGTAAGTCACTCTCACTCAGATAACATATTAACATGGCATAAGACCAGGCAAAATGTTAGAATTTAAGGAAATTAGCTGTAAAACAAATGTTTTTCTATCCTCCTCATGGCAAAATATGTATTAATGCATCAAACTTGCTTTAAAACTGAAACATTCTCTATACACCATGGCAAAATGTCCACTGCAGCTCCACATTAGGAGTTCAGATTTTTTGTGGCCCCTACCACCATCAAAGTTGCCCATCCCTGGCATACAGCATCTCAGTATTCAACATGTTTTGGTCCAAAATAACAAAATATAAGAACCACCATATTGTTCCACAACAGCAGCCTATTTTTCTGACCTCGCCAATTAACATCAGCAACTGGAAAAATGGAACTCTGTGACCACAACCTTTCACATCTACTCAGGAAGTGAGAAGGTGCAGCATTTCTTTTTGATGCTGTTTTTGATCATAACATCCCTTCTCTCTAACACAGGGCAGGGTGCGGCGTGTCAAAGCTCTCTCTGTCAGCAGATAGGCTCTCTGTCTTAGAGCATCTGTCATCCAGAAACCAGCTGTTCACTTTGTAAGCCAAATAAAGCACTGTTTCCACTGTGACTGAAGTACAGTCAAAATCCCTGCCTTCTCCACCGGTCTTGTCTTGGAGTCCCTACGGAATAAGATGAGATGCTAGGAATGAAGTGGAAAATGATGATTCTAGCATCGATATAGTATGCAGGGCTGAAGGCTCAGGCACGTTCATAACAGTATGCAAAGTGTATCAGTAGAAGTGTGGATATACAGAGGGTTATAACATATTTACACATGTATAAATACGTGCGCACGCGCACGCGCGCGCGCACACACACACACACACACACACACACACACACACACACACACACACACACACACACACACGTGTAAAGACACAAACATCTTTACACACACACACACAAACACACCACATATGCATGTCCTCTAAGTTGTGATATCATAAATCTGTGTTTTATATTCAGTAGGGACTACTGCATTCCTCTGTCGTGTCACACTGCTTACTGCTTATATACAGTAGTGGAGTTGACTTTCCATGCATAGAGAGAGCCTAATCCCACTGTGATAAGCTGCACTCAACTCATACTCTGACGCATTCAACCTACACATTTAAATTAACAGTAGCTTAGAACCCACCAACAACCATCAATCTAACAGCTCTCCCCAAATCAAACTCACACCCATATCATATCCCCCTCCTTTCTTAATAAAGCCTAAAAGGCTGTTTAGAAGAACAAGCTGTTTCTCATATTTACAGTTTAATAATGTGCACACACCCTCCGCTCTAATTCCCCTAGGGGGGAAAGCGTTTAATACCTTCAGAGCATCTGTCTTGTCCCCTCCCGCCCTAGCCCCAGAGCTCAGGCTGTATCGGAGCGGTGATAGGCAGAAAGATCAGAGGCATCATGACACCCTTTTTGCCAGATAATGCAGAGGCATGAAAATGATGACGTGATAAGCTTCGCCTGAGATTAAAATCTCCCACTATATCAACATACACTACATGATCAAGTGTGTGTACACCTGCTCGTCGAACATCTCATTCCAAAATCATGAGCATTAATATGGAGTTGGTCCCCCCCCCCCCTTTGCTGCTATAACAGCCTGCACTTTTCTGGTAAGGCTTTCCACTAGATGTTGGAACATTGCTCCAGGAACTTGCTTCCATTCAGCCACACGAGCATTAGTGAGGTTGGGCACTGATGTTGGGCGATTAGGCCTGGCTCGCAATCAGCGTTCCAATTCATCCCAAAGGTGTTTCGATGGGGTTGAGGTCAGGGCTCTGTGCAGGGCAGTCAAGATCTTCCACACCGATCTCAATAAACCATTTCTATATGGACCTCGCTTTGTGCACGGGGGCATTGTAATGCTGAAACAGGAAAGAGCTTCCACAGACAGTTGCCTCAAAGTTGGAAGCACAGAATCGACTAGAATGTCATTTTAGCATTAATATTTCACTTCACTGGTACTAAGGGGCTTAGCACGAACCATGAAAAACAGCCCCAGACCATTATTCCTCCCCCACCAAACTTTAAAGTTGGCACTATGCATTCGGGCAGGTAGCATTATCCTGGCATCCACCAAACCCAGATTCATCCGTCAGACATCCAGATGGTGAAGTGTGATTCATCACTCCAGAGTTCAATGGCAGCGAGCTTTACACCAGTCCAGCCAACGCTTGGCATTGTGCGTGGTGATCTTAGGCTTATGTGCGGCTGCTCGGCCATGAAAACCCATTTCATGAAGCTCCTGACAAACAGTTCTTGTGCTGACGTTGCTTCCAGAGGCAGTTTGGAACTCGGTAGTGAGTGTTGCAACTGACGACAGACACATTTTTACCCGCTACACGCTTCAGCACTCGGCAGTCCCGTTCTGTGAGCTTGTGTGGCCTACCACTTCACGGCGGAGCCTTTTCTGCTCCTAGACATTTCCAATTCACAATAACAGCACTTACAGTTGACCGGGGCTGCTCTAGCAGGGCAGAAATTTGAAAAAAATGATTTGTTGGAAAGGTGGCATCCTATGACGGTGCCGTGTTGAAAGTCACTGAGCTCTTCAGTAAGAACATTCTACTGCCAATTTTTGTCTATGGAGATTGCATGGCTGTGTCCTCGATTTTGTACACCTGTCAGCAACAGGTTTGGCTGAAATAGCCGAATCCACTAATTTGAAAGGGAGCACACATACCTTGTACATATAGTGCATCTCCCACTATGTTGTTAATTAATACTATGAAAGGAGAGCATCAGTTAAGAGGTGTGTGTGTGTGTGTGTGTGTGTGTGTGTGTGTGTGTGTGTGTGTGTGTGTGTAGTATGTATGTATGTATGTATGTATGTACACTACCGTTCAAAAGTTTGGGGTCACCTAGAAATGTCTTTGTTTTTGAAAGAAAAGCGCAATTTTTGTCCATTAAAATAACATCAAATTGATCAGAAATACAGTGTAGACATTGTTAATGTGTGAATGACTATTGTAGCTGGAAATGGCAGATTTTTTATGGAATATCGACATAGGCGTACAGAGGCCCATTATCAGCAACCATCACTCCTGGTAGAGTGGCCAGACGGAAGCCACTCCTCAGTAAAAGGCACGTGACAGCCCGCTTGGAGTTTGCCAAAAGGCACTTAAAGACTCAGGAATCTCTGGTCTGTGTATGTGTATGTACAGTGCATTCCAACATTTATTCTAAAATCGATTAAATTGTTTTTTCCCCCTCAATCTACACACAATAACCCATAAAGACAAAGCAAAAACCTGTAAAAAAAAAAGGGGAAAAAAAGAAGTAATATCATATTTACATAAGTATTCAGACCCTTTAAGTATTTTGAAGCACTTTTGGCAGCAATTAGAGCATCAAATCTTCTTGGGTATGACGCGACAAGCTTGGCACACCTGTATTTGGGGAGTTTCTTCCATTCTTCTCTGCAGATCCTCTCAAGCTCTGTCAGGTTGTATGTGGAGCATTGTTGCACAGCTATTTTCAGGTCTCTCTAGAGATGTTTGATCGGGTTCAAGTCTGGGCTCTGGCTGGGCCACTCAAGAACATTCAGAGACTTGTCCCAAAGCAACTCCTGAGTTGTATTGGCTGTGTGCTTAGGGTTGTTGTCCTGTTGGAAGGTGAACCTTCACCCCCAGTCTGAGGTCCTGAGCGCTCTGGAGCAGGTTTTCATCAAGGATCTCTGTACTTTGCTCCTTTCATCTTTCCTTCGATCCTGACTAGTCTCCCAGTCCCTGAAAAACATCCCCACACCATGATGCTGCCACTACCATGCTTCACCGTAGGGATGGTGCCAGGTTTCCTCCAGACGTGACGCTTGCCTGTCCGCCCAGAGAGTTCAGTCTTGGTTTCATCAGACCAGAGATTCCTGAGTCTTTAAGTGCCTTTTGGCAAACTCCAAGCGGGCTGTCACGTGCCTTTTACTGAGGAGTGGCTTCCGTCTGGCCACTCTACCATAAAGGCCTGATTGGTGGAATGCTGCAGAGATGGTTGTTCTTCTGGAAGGTTCTCCCTTCTCCACAGAGGAACACTGGAGCTCTGTCAGAGTGACCATCTGGTTCTTGGTCACCTCCATGACCAAGGCCATTTTCCCCTGATTTCTCAGTTTGGCCGGGCGGCCAGCTCTAGGAAGAGTGTTGGTGGTTCCAAACTTCTTCCATTTAAGAATGATGGAGGCCACTGTGTTCTTGGGTACTTTCAATGCTGCATACATTTTTTGGTACTCTTCTCCAGATCTGTGCATTGACACAATCCTGTCTCGGAGCTCTACGGACAATTCCTTCGACCACATGGCTTGGTTATTGCTCTGACATGCACTGTCAACTGTGGGACCTTATATAGACAGGTGTATGCCTTTCCAAATCATGTCCAATCAATTGAATTTACCACAGGTGGACTCCAATCAAGTTGTAGAAACATCTGAAGGATGATAAATGGAAACAGGATGTATCTGAACTCAATTTCGTGTATTTCTGTTTTTATTTGTAATACATTTGCAAAACTGTCTAAAAACCTGTTTTCGGTTTATCATTATGGGGTATTGCGTGTAGATTGATGAGGAACATTTTAAATTGTATCCATTTTAGAATAAGGCTGTAATGTAATAAAATGTGGAAAAAGTTCAAGGGGTCTGAATACTTTCCCAATGCATTGTATGTATGTGTGTGTGCTTGCATGTGCGTGTGTTTCATCCTGGGCCTTTGGAAAACAAGATTGATGTCACACCTGATCACATCTCAGGATGTTATAACTGTGACACGTCAATTGGCATCTGCGCTTCTTTTCATCACCACGAAAAGGACACATTTACAGCTATCGCACCCTTCAAACCTTCCCTTCGCCTCAAGTTAATACCCCATCTTCACCGTACCATTTAGAAAACATTTCAAAACACTCCTTAAAATATACTGCTTAGCATGTCTGTCTTCAGGTTCCCTTATATACCCTCTATTACATCATCCTTAGAGGCTGTAGACCTGGGGTGGGCAAACTTTTTGGCTCGAGGGCCACATCGGGATATCAAAATTCAACAGAGGGCAGCACATCTTTGTTTGGGACCGATTTGTTCGTCACAATCGATTTGCGAGCCAGGAAAAGGGCAGTTATATCGGTCCATTATAATGTCTACATACTTTCTATCTAGTTTTAGACATTCAAGAGAGGCCTGGAGGTTTTTTAAACACAATCACCCCCCCTCCAAAAAAGAAAAATGATATACACTGAGTATACCAAACACTAGGAACACCTTCCTAATATTGAGTTGCTGTAGACGCGTTTAGACATATGACAACACACTCTTCCCTGGGTGAGAATATAAACGCCACCAGCCATGACTAGACAGAGTTCCTAATGCTGATAAGTGATCAGGCGTGATAGTCGACTCTCGTTATTGTGAGCACAACCCTGCTCACGGTGCTGTGGTTTACTGAGCCCTCCTTCCAGCTGCTAGTCCTTAAGGGCAGCAGTGTGTAGTGCTGCATAGTGCTGTGGGCTCAATACAACGCTAATAGACTGTCACAGGATGTCACAATTAGTATGACAAATTCCCACCATGAGCTAGACGCACATGATAAAACACTCCAGTTCTCCTCAGAGTGACACGGTGAATATGTGGTCAGGGATCAGTCAGGAATACAAAATAGAACTTTTAATGGACACTTAATAGATATATATTTTTTACATTTCCATGAAACCGCATCAAAAGACAAAAACATTCAATTGAATTCCTTCAGTACATGAACAACCAAAGTTCTTTCTATGCCACATAATTCAATCTCAACTACTTCCTAGTTGAGTCCACCTCTCAGCGACCAGTTGAGAGTGTCCTGATGGTAGGTTCATCATTATAGCAGCAACCCTGTAGATTCCAGACAGACAGAGAGAGACCGAAGGCCAGAGCAGCACTCCAGGACCTACACTACTTATATAAACTTGTTCATGTGTGTAACCTTGTATTATTATCAGGGTGCTCTGAGAAGCCATTGGCATGGTCCTCACTGATTTAGATCAAACGCTAAGAAAAAAACGAGTTGAAAATACCACTTGAACAGCTGTCAGAACATCTGCATGTTTAAAGATTTTCAGTAAGGTGAGCTATAATTGCTTCTCTAAGCACAGTGTAGGTGTCCTTTATACAGTATTACATTAGGAGACATTTTGTAGCTGGTAAAGCAGGTTGTATTTGAACATTGGTCATCCATGAATGTGCTATTTGTGGCGATGCAGCTGCTGGAGGGGCTCTCACATGATGGACACCTGCTAGGGAACTACGAGAGCAGCCATACAGATGCATGCATATGCACACACACGCACAAACGCACACACACGCACAAACGCAAACACGCAAACACACACACACTCTATTCCGGTGGCCATGAAAGGGGACCTGATTAACCACAATAAGGGGACATCATTCAGAGCACAACCTGTCCTCACATGTCAGTTTCCTATCCATAAGTCCAATTTATCGTAAGCATTGTAGCCCCATTCATCAGAGATCCGTACTTTTAGTTCCAGTGATCCAGCTTTCAGCACAGCGTAGAGGCTATAAATAACTCCTACAGAACGTGATGACGAAACAGAAGCCCCGAACATTAAAGAACATCCAGAGCTTTCCCATGAGCTCCCACACACAAATAAATATGTTGATTCAATGTACAATTGTAAGGTAACCAGCTGCAACAGGATTGCGCAATAAAATTGTCACACAAACTTTTTGTTGAGAGTTTGCTCAACAACATTTTTGTTGATGGCTCTCAACCTTTGCCTCTCCCGAGTCCGTACGGGAGTTGCAGAGATTGGACAGCATGCAATTGGGGAGAAACAGGGTATATAAACTCAGCAAAAAAAGAAACGTCCCTTTTCAGGTCCCTGTCTTTCAAAGATAATTCGTAAAAATCCAAATAACTTCACAGATCTGCATTGTAAAGGGTTTCAACACTGTTTCCCATGCTTGTTCAATGAACCATAAACAATTAATTAACATGTACCTGTGGAACGGCTAACAGCTTACAGATGGTAGGCAATTAAGGTCACAGTTATGAAAACTTAGGACACTAAAGAGGCCTTTCTACTGACTCTGAAAAACACCAAAAGAAAGATGCCCAGGGTCCCTGCTCATCTGCGTGAACGTGCCTTAGGCATGCTGCAAGGAGGCATGAGGACTGCAGATGTGGCCAGGGTAATAAATTGCAATGTCCGTACTGTGAGACGCCTAAGACAGCGCAACATGGAGACAGGACGGACAGCTGATCGTCCTCGCAGTGGCAGACCACGTGTAACAACACCTGCACAGGATTGGTACATCCGAACATCACACCTGCGGGACAGGTCCAGGATGGCAACAACAACTGCCCGAGTTACACCAGGAACGCACAATCCCTCCATTAGTGCTCAGACTGTCTGCAATAGGCTGAGAGAGGCTGGACTGAGCGCTTGTAGGCCTGTTGTAAGGCAGGTCCTCACCAGACATCTCCGGCAACAACGTCACCTATGGGCACAAACCCACCGTCGCTGGACCAGACAAGACTGGCAAAAAGTGCTCTTCACTGACGAGTCGCGGTTTTGTCTCACCAGGGGTGATGGTCGGATTCGCATTTATCGTCGAAGGAATGAGCGTTACACCGAGGCCTGTACTCTGGAGCGGGATCGATTTGGAGGTGGAGGGTCCGTCATGGTCTGGGGTGGTGTGTCACAGCATCATCGGACTGAGCTTGTTGTCATTGCAGGCAATCTCAATGCTGTGCATTACAAGGAAGACATCCTCCTCCGCAAGAACTGGCAAATCAGGTACAGTCCATGAGGAGGAGATGCACTGCAATACTTAATGCAGCTGGTGGCCACACCAGATACTGACTGTTACTTTTGATTTTGACTCCCCCTATGTTCAGGGACACATTATTCAATTTCTGTTAGTCACAACGTGCAAAATCAGCAGGGGATCAAATACTTTTTTCCCTCACTGTAAATAAATCACTGACAGTGTCACCAGCAAAGCTCCCTCACACATCTTCCTCCATGCTTCACGGTGGGAACCACACATGCAGAGATCATCCTTTCACCTACTCTGCATCTCACAAAGACACAGCGGTGTTAACCAAAAATCTCAAATATGGACTCATTAGACCAAAGGACAGATTTCCACCGGTCTAATATACATTGCTCGTGTTTCCTGACCCAAGCAAGTTTCTTCTTCTTCTTATTGGTGTCCTTTAGTAGTGGTTTCGACCATGAAGGCCTGATTCACACGGTCGCCTCTGAACGGTTGATGTTGAGATGGATAGATGGATAGATAAACTACATTCAACACTGGTCAGATCCTTATTCTCACTCTGATCAATGGCATATAAGTTCTTCGTACCATCAGGGCTGACATGTACAGTATGTCATCTCTCATGAACGCCTGCTATCAAGTTTCTCTTAACCTCTTGGGCAGTTGAAACCGCTCATTAACTGAACTGAAATGCTGTAATTGTTAGTCTTCTGTTTACCTATGAACTCACTCAAATGGAAAGCCCCAGAAACCATATACAGGACCATAGTCCAAAAAGCATTTATTCAAGTGGCTATGGAGGTGTCCTATATTGTTTTCCCTTCAACCTTGCAAAACTCTCACAGAACTCTTGCAAGTGGCGATGAGCCTCTCAAACTCACTCCACTGTGATATATATTGTCCATAAGATGGTACAGGCTTTGACAAAATTGGTCCAGCAATCATAATGGGCATCCTCCACAAGTCCCTTAAGAGCGAATAAGGAGTAAACGCATGGTCAATTTTTCCATTCGTGTAATATGAAATGAGAAGACCCTGATAAGATTTTAGCGGGTCGTTGGCCCATGTCTGCAGGTGCTTTCAGTGTATCTACTTTAAGCGAAATATTTCTTAGTATTCCATCATCCAGCACACCAATATTCTTTGAGACTGTAAAAATGTGTTTTGCTGTCACCAGTAAAAGATTATGCATAGGGTCCACTACAGCCATGTCTATGGGCATGAAATAAATAGCCCAGGGTTCTGGCCCTCCTGTGGGCCCGCCAGGGGGCTCTTCCAGCGAGGAAACAATGCATCACCAAACGAGGGCATGGATTTCCACATGTCATTGCCAGGCTGTATCGGATGCCGGGCTACAACACGGTGGCTGATATGAACGAAAGACTGATGACTCAAGTAGCTCAACAACAACAGCAGCAGCAGCTACAGCAGAGAACTTCTCCAGCGACTGCACCAGAACAGGCAACGGGCATTCGCCAAGCAAGACAGAATGAGTTATCCGTAAGTTCAATGTTTACTTTTACATCCTGCACATTGGTGGTAGCCAACGTTCAATATTTCAATCCTGTTAATTTTCTAATGATGGTATTTTCTGTTTTAATAGCGTGCAGTAAGGGATCTACACATTAATGCTGGCAAGGAGGACAAATATAAGCCGCAAGAATAGTGAGGACAAATGTGTATTTGTTTATGACTGAATTTGATCAACCAACCAATCAGGGTAGATTGTTGTATGATGGTTAAATATATGAAATAGCTGTGCGAATATCATGCATAAACTTAATTTCATGTTTTTTCTTTGTCATGTCTCAGGAAGAACAGGCCGCACAACACCCGCGTACTGTCTGCTGGTCAGTCAGCTGAATTAAGGTAGACAGATGGAGAGTGGAGCATGGCAGACTTTGAAGGTGAGTAGTCCCAGAAAGACATGGACTGACTAACATAGTTCTACATCTTACAATTTTTTAGAGGATTTTGATGCATATAACCATTGCTAATACACCACACTGACTCCTCAGATGCAGCTGCAAATCGGTATTGGACAGAAAGAGATGCAAAAGACTTGACACCCCAGACAGAGCAAAGGAACAGGACATAAAAAAGCGAAGGCGGAGACAGGTTTGTTTATAAATGTAAACCAATCCATACATATTTTAGTGTGTGCTTTTTTAGCTTTGAGATTCCAGTGTTCAAGACCATTTGTTTATTGGGCAGAATTACTTATTGTCTCCTGTAATTTCACAGGCTCTGGCCAGTCAGTCAAAATAACTCTTTGCTGAAGAGAAGTAGCGATTTGCGGAGGGAACTGAAGACATGATGTCTGATGTGTAGACAGACCCAGAAGACCAGGATGAATTTTTAATAACCTCCCCACCCTGGCGCTGCCCTGAGTTTGAGGACCGGATTGTGTCTGCAAACCGGAAATGAAGGGACAAGCTCGCTTATTGGGAATAAAAGCGCTGTCAGAAGGAAAACCGTAGCAACCATCCATGTCCACGGCAACCATAACATCTGATGCAATAGACCACACAATCACCTGAGTTCAGAGTTCAATTAGACATTGACCCATGTTTCTCAAACGTAACATTTCAAAGTCGTTCCAAACGTAAAATGTCAAACTGTTTAAGGTTAAGTTTAGGCATTAATTCAGAATGTGTAAGGTAAGGCTCAAGGTTTGGAATAGGCTTAAAACAAAAATCCAAAAACTCTTTATCGCTAGATTCAAACACGCAACCTTTGGTACCAGAGGCAGATGCCCATCTGCCATCCCGGTCCACAACGCCCTAGCAAATCCCAAACCTACTTGAAGGTAGCAGTGCTCATTGTTGCCACTAGTGGCCGGTTTCCACGTCATCTCCTGACGTCAGACATGTCAAATACTGACTTCTATCACAGTTGACTTGGCTGTGAGAAGAGCTTGCAATGTTTTGTTTTGTTATTTCCTTACTTGTTTTTTGGAAGGGGGTTAGGGAATATATTTTGTACTTATGTCGTACATGTCTTATTATAATTTTTTATAACAGAGTCCGGTGACAATCAAGGGTGGGTCTGGCTGTGACAATGGTGAGGTGCGCATGTCAGAATAAATTAGCGCCATGTCTCAGACTGGACACATTGCCAGTCAGGATCTCTAGTCTCCACCGAGCGTTGTTAACACCCTATGGATCCGCTTATCCAACAGTCGGTGGAGAAACCAGCTTTTGAGTATTCAGAGATAAATCACCTAAGTTCTTCCGACTGGCATGGAAGTGGCTAGAGTCTTCAGGGGCCAGTTGCACCATTTGGTTGTAAGTGGGTCATAGATCAACGTCCGGCGTGAAATATGCTCTACGCTGGACCTAAAAATGATACCTGTTGCACCACCTGGTTGTAAGCCCTTCTATGAGCTACTCCTAGTGAATATTTTACGCCTAGTAGGAAGCTGACGTAGGGTGTTACATTGGGATAACCATCATGATACACACGGAAAATAGCAATAATAACTAACAAAATGGCCATATGGACTATCTGAGTTGATCTTTGTATTCCTGCACTGTTTCTATGCACACTCACAAGGCCCTACACACTACGCACACTGATAATCCAACACATATATGCTGAACAAAAACATAAAAGCAACATAAAACAATTTCAAAGATTTTACTGAGTTATAGTTCATAGAAGGAAATCAGTCAATTGAAATACATTTGTTAGGTCCTAATCTATGGATTTCGCATGACTGGGTAGGGGTGCATGCAGCCAAGGGTGGGCCTGGGAGAGCACTGGGGAGCCGGATATAGGCCCACCCACTGGGGAGCCATGCCCAGCCAATCAGAATTACTTTTCCCCACCAAAGGGCTTTATTACAGACAGAAATACTCTCTTCCTTCAGTACCTAAAATGTATTAAATAAAAAAAAATCCTAAGCAATCTACACAATACCCCATAACGACAAAGCGAAAACAGGTTGAGACATTTTTGCAAATGTATTAAAAATAAAAAAAACAGAAATAACTTATTTACATAAGTATTCAGACTCTTTGCTATGAGACCCGAAATTGAGCTCAGGTGCATCATGTTTCCATTGATCATCCTTGAGCTGTTTCTACAACTTGATTGGAGTCAACCTGTGGTAAATTCAATTGATTGGATATGATTTGGAAAGGCACACACCTGTCTATATAAGGTCCCACAGCTTACGGTGCATGTCAGAGCAAAAACCAAGCCGTGAAGTTGAAGGAATTGTTTGTAGAGCTCTGAGACAGGATTCTGTCGAGGCACAGATCTGGAGAAGGGTACAAAAAAATGTCTGCAGCATTGAAGGACCACAAAAACACAGTGGCCTAGAAGTTTGGAACCACCAAGACTCTTCCTAGAGCTGGCCCGCCCGGCCAAACTGAGCAATCAGGGGAGAAGGGCCTTGCTCAGGGAGGTGACCAAGAACCCGATGGTCACTCTGACCAAGCTCCAGAATTCCTCTGTGGAGATGGGAGAACCTTCCAGAAGGACAACCATCTCTGCAGCATTCCAACAATCAGGCCTTTATTGTAGAGTGGCCAGGCGGAAGCCACTCCTCAGTAAAAGGCACATGACAACCCACTTGGAGTTTGCCAAAAGGCACCTAAAGACTCTCAGAGCATTAGAAACAAGATTCCCTGGTCTGATGAAACCAAGATTGAACTATTTTGCCTGAATGCCAAGCATCACGTCCAGAGGAAACCTGGTATCATCCCTACAATGAAGCATGATAGTGGCAGCATCATGGTGTGGGTATGTTTTTCAGCAGCAGGGACTGGGAGACTAGTCAGGATCGAGGCAAAGATGAACGGAGCAAAGTACAGAGAGATCATTGATGAAAACCTGCTCCAGAGCGCTCAGAACTTCAGACTGGGTTCACTTTCCAAATGCACACAGCCAAGACAACGCAGGAGTGGCTTCGGGACAAGTCTGCTTTGTCATTATGGGGTATTGTGTGTAGATTGATAAGGGGGAAAAAACGATGCAATAATTTTAGAACAAGGCTGTAACGTAACAAAATATGGAAAAAGGTCAAGGGGTCTGAATACTTTCCGAAGGCAATATACATTTATACTGACTCTACACACACCCACTCACATACAATCATGATATATGCTGCTGCTACTCTGTTTATCATATATCCTGATGCCTAGTCACCTTACCGCTACAGTATACATATCTACCTCTATCGAGTCAGTATCCCTGCACATTGTAACTATGGTACTGGACTGACCCTGTAAATAGTATGCTTACTTAATAGTGTTCTTTTTATTTCTTAATGTGTTTTTGTTCTACCTTGTTATTTTTAGAATTACATTGTTATTGATTACTCCATTGTTGAGGTTAGAGATTGCAACAAAGGCTTTTCACTGTACTTGTGCATGTGACATTAAAACTAGTATTTTTAAAAAGAATATGAGTCGAGTTGCCTATATGACTGAGTCAATAGCAAAATACACTTAATTTAAGCTACTTTATACTAGGCTACATAGTCTGACATGCGATAAAAATGTTTTTTTTTATCAGTGCTAATGGGTAAACTAGAGTAAAGATTATCATCATGACCACTCACCTCAACATAGCTAACATTTTCCTTGCCTAATTGTAACACAATCCAAACGGAGATTCAGTGAATACAAAAATCTGCCATTGATTAATGTATTAATAGGTGTCCACATGCTTGTCTTAAAATGGCGTTTCCCCAATCAAAACGGTGCTGAAATTATAGTTGACTACACTCGGCTACTGCATTAAATTATTTGACATGTTTGGATGACTGAGTTTCAGTAAGTACCTTTTTTATACATGCTTTCAATGGCATTAGCCTACTTGTTCCAATATTTTTGTCATTCAGTGATATTCATTCCCACAGTAATAATTAATTGATCCATCCAGTTTTGGTTAAGAAAATATGAATGCATAGTGGTGGGCTTTGCGAAGTGATGGGCGACGTGACGGGCGACGTAACATGCCTCTCAAACTTTAGAATTGCCCCGAAGATGTCAACAGCCTAGTAACGGGCACTGCCTAGCAACTATCATTAAGAAGCATCAAATCTCATGAATGCGCATTGCTTACAACTAATATTATTTTTGGTTGGTGCGACATGTGTAAATTCTGATCACAAAGTTGGACGTAGCATTTAAGATCAACTTTCTTTACGCGCAACTGGTGCAAGCTGTCCCAGAGGTATAAGGATAACTGGGGGTCTGAAACTAGGGTATTTGGTGCAGTGTATCGAACTGTCAAGTGGAGTTAAGCGAGGTTGTCCACTGTCTCCATATCCATTTATTATGGCCATCGAAATGTTAGCTATTAAAATCAGATCTAACAATAATATCATGGGGTTAAAAATACAGGGCTTAAAAACTAGTGTCAACATATGCTGATGACTCTAGTTTTCTTAACTCTGCAATCTGGATCCCTGCTATCTTATTTATGATCTAAATCATGTCTCTTACCTCTCAGAACAAAAACCTAATTATGTACCATATTACGTATTGGATCGTTAAAATATACTACTTTTACATTACCCTGTAGTTTACCATTGAAATGGTCTGATTGTTAAGTAGACATAATTGGTATTCATAACCCTAAATACATATACTCACTACAACAACTTTGTCACAGAAAATGTCGTACTCTTCGGCGAATATGTTGCATGGGAGAGAGAAGGACCAAGGCGCAGCGGGATTGTGGACACTCATGTTTATTACTGACAAAACATGTAAGGCATCCACTTGAAAAACAACACTAGCCAGTACTCACGACATGGACAGTCTTGCAGGCTATACAAAACGCAGTGCAAAATCAATTCCCCACAACCCCAAAGAAACACACACACACCTATATAGGACTTCCAATCAAAGGCAACTATACACACCTGCCTTCAATTGGAAGTCCCAATCACCAACACAACATTTAACAAACACAAACCACCTGCCACATCCTGACCAAGACTAAGAAATACACCCTCTGCTGGTCAGGACATGACAAACTTTCAATAGAAATTTGGCAAAAATAGACAAGATCTTGCAACCATGGTGAGATAAATAACTGTCTATTTATGGTAAAATTACACTGATGAACTCCTTAGTCATATCACAGTTTACTTATATTGCTGCCTACTCCAGACGACTCGTTTTTCTAATTACATGAGAAAAAAATATTTTACTTTATTTGGAATGGCAAGCCAGACAAAATAAAACATGATTAATTATATAATGAATATGAGTTTGGGTGGCAAACATTATTAAAATCTCTCACTGAAAGCTTCAGTCATACGAAAGTTACACTTAAACCCAAACTGGTTCTCCAGCAGATTATGGCTTACCCGCTGTTCATAAATTGCCTTTATCCAGATTACAACATAACATTTTTGGTTAATTTAAAATGAAACCTCATTCAAAAAGTATTTCATTTTCTAAAACAAGCACTACAAAGCTGGTTATAATTTCAATTTCATCCTCCTGAAAAGCCAGGCAAAATATTACAACAGATATTATGATTAAACTGAGTGAAATAGAGAAAGAGCATAATGAGGGAGGGAGAGAGAGCAAGAGGGAGACATTTTTACATTTTAGTCATTTAGCAAACGCTCTGATACAGTGCATTCATCTTAAGATAGCTAGGTGGGACAGCCACATATCCCAATCATCGTAAGAACATTTTTCACAATAAAGTAGCTATCAGCAAAGTCAGAGCTCGAAAGGGGGATTTTTAGTTTTTTTGTTTAATTGTTGTTTTTTGGGAGGTGGGGAGGGGGTGCGAGAAGGGGGTGCTGTGGGATTATTTAAAATAGTGTTTAAAGAGGTAGGGATTCAGATGTTTTCGGAAGATGGGCAGGGACTCTGTTGTCCTAGCTTCAGGAGTACGCAGGTTCAACCATTGGGGTGCCAGGACAGGAGAAGAGCTTGGTCTGGGCTGAGCAGGAGCTGTCCTCCTCTGGGTAGGGCCAAGAGACCAGATGTGGCAGAACGGGGTAGAGAGATGCATAGAATTACAGAGAGAGAGGGAGGGAGGGAGACTGAGCCTACAGTATATCCTGAGCCAGACCAGGCAGCCCTGAGCTCTGCAGGCTGAGGGAGAGAGAAGCTAAATCCTGGGGTGGTGCTGGAAATTATGAATATGAAGTTGACATTTTTTTTTTTTTATTTCCCTTTAAAGCATGCTCTCTGTCCACATGCTTATAGGGTAGAAAGCATGAGTTTTTACTCACCAATGTAACAACACAGTGTGGTCAAAGACTTAGTAACTTAGCTGTAGTCACAATCTGGTTATCTACAAGTACAAACATATTTATGTTTTGGGGTTATTACGTTTTTATTCATTTATTTCTGGAAATCTTCTAAACTACCCACAACTATTTCTCAACATCATATGGAGAATCTACTCTGCGCTACCGAGTTCGTATGCTAGCTCAGGAGCTAGCCCAAGCTAGCTAACGTTAGCTAGCATGTAATTACATTTCAGACCAAGTGCTGGCGGTGGCGAGCTACAATCCACTAATCACGAGGCAGTGTGATGTAAACAATGAACAGATGGGGCACGTGCGGCCATGCTGCATTCTCATCCATATATTTATATGTACATATCCTTATTCATCCCTTTACATTTGTGTGTATAAGGTAGTTGTGAATTTGTTAGATTACTTGTTAGATACTGATACTGCACTGTCAGAACTAGAAGCACAAGCATTTCGCTACACTTGCATTAACATCTGCTAACCATGTGCATATGACCAATAAAATGTGATTTGATTCATGCTCTTCAGACTTTGTGGCTGTGTTATGTAGTGGGAACCCGTTAGCATGGCAGGCTGGTGCCTTCTTGCCGTGGGTCAAAAAATGAACTAGAAAATCATACCTGCTTGCTCTAATTGTGTAGTACCTTGTCTGTTTTCGGTATGTTCTCTGTGAAGTAGGCTATGAGAGTTTTGTAACTTCTCCAACTTGGCTTAGTGCTAGCGGCTAGCTGACTGATATCTGTAATCTATCTATTTTTGATTTTTTTTTGCTTATATGGCTATTGGATTTCCCTCACTCTCCCTCGCCGGTGTTGTGCTAGTTATGTTTGTGGTGGTTGGCTAGGCTAGGCTAATAGCTTGTTGGCTAAATAACTAATGTTAGCTGGCTGGCTAGCTTGCTGGCTAAGATAAAGAATGTTTGTTATATGCAGTTAACTGGTTAGATAGCGTTATGTATTTCTAAAACTTTTGTTTACTTTAATGTAGCTGATAGCAACTGGCTGACTCATTCACTTTTAACATAACGTTAGTAGGCTGGTAGGGCTAACGTTAATAGGCTAGTTGGCTAGCAGCCTTGGAAGTTGATTTGTAACAAGTATTTGCTTGAAAATTGGCTCAAAATGTAATTGAAACCAGAGGTCATGAGTGCAAATTATTTAGATTAATTTCCTACATATTACATCACATCCTGTGAAAACATTTCCCGACATGACTTCGGGCATTTTTTATTTATTTAATATCTTGAAAAATGTAAAAGTGAGGTGTAACTTTGCATTGGGACTTTTGATGCAAATAATAATGCAAATCCATAGGTTACATGTGGTTAAATTTATGCTACCTACCCTTTAATGGCTTAGTGATAAATGATAGTGTTGCATGGTATATTGAAACTTCAGTTCTTTTCCGATGCTTGAACATTTAAAAAATGGTTCGGTACTAGATTTCTGTTACTTTCGACCCAAAAAAGGCCGATACCGATTAATCGGACGATTTTATTTATTTATTTGTAATAATGACAATTACAACAATACTGAATGAACACTTATTTGAACTTAATATAATACATAAATACTATCAATTTAGCCTCAAATAAATAATGAAACATGTTCAATTTGGTTTAAATAATGCAAAAACAAAGTGTTGGAGAAGAAAGTAAAAGTGCAATATCTGCCATGTAAAAAAGCTAACGTTTAAGTTCCTTGCTCAGAACATGAGAACATATGAAAGCTGGTGGTTCCTTTTAACATGAGTCTTCAATATTCCCAGGTAAGAAGTTTTAGGTTGTAGTTATTATAGGAATTAAAGGACAATTTCTCTCAATACGATTTGTATTTCATATACCTTTGACTATTGGATGTCCTTATAGGCACTTTAGTATTGCCAGTGTAACAGTATAGCTTCCGTCCCTCTCCTCGCTCCTACCTGGGCTCGAACCAGGAACACATCGACAACAGCCACCCTCGAAGCAGCGTTACCCATGCAGAGCAAGGGGAACAACCACTCCCAAGTCTCAGAGCGAGTGACGTTTGAAACACTATTAGCGCGCACCCGCTAACTAGCTAGCCATTTCACATGGGCTACACCAGCCTAATCTCGGGGGTTGATAGGCTTGAAGTCATAAACAGTGCAATGCTTGAAGAATTGCGAAGAGCTGCTGGCAAAACGCACAAAGGTGCTGTTTGAATGAATGCTTATGAGCCTGCTGCTGCCTACCATCGCTCAGTCAGACTGCTCTATCAAATATCAAATCATAGACTTAATTATAACATAATAACACACAGAAATACGAGCCTTTGGTCATTAATATGGTGGAATCCGGAAACTATCATTTCAAAAACTAAACATTTATTATTTCAGTGAAATACGGAACCGTTCCGTATATTATCTAACGGGTGGCATCCTTAAGTCTAAATATTCCGGTTACATTGCACAACCTTCAATGTTATGTAATAATTATGTAAAATTCTGGCAAATTAATTACGGCCTTTGTTAGGAATAAATGGACTTCACACAGTTCGTAATGAGTCAGGCGGCCGAACCTGCTGTATATACCCTGACTGCTTGCACGGAACGCAAGAGAAGTGACACAAATTCATGTTAGCAGGCAATATTAACTAAATATGCAGGTTTTAAAATATATACTTGTGTATTGATTTTAAAGAAAGGCATTGATGTTTATGGTTAGGTACATTGGTGCAACGACAGTGCTTTTTTTCGCAAATGCGCTTGTTAAATCATCACCCGTTTGTCGAAGTAGGCTGTGATCCGATGAGAAATTAACAGGCACCGCATCGATTATATGCAACGCAGGACACGTTAGATAAACTAGTAATATCATCAACCATGTGTAGTTAACTAGTGATTATGTTAAGATTGATCGTTTTTTATAAGTTAAGTTTAATGCTAGCTAGCAACTTACCTTGGCTTCTTGCTGCCCTCGCGTAACAGGTAGTCAGCCTGCCATGCAGGCTCCTCGTGGAGTGCAATGTAAGGCAGGTGGTTAGAGCGTTGGACTAGTAACCGGAAGGTTGCAAAAACGAATCCCCCCTGAACAAGGCAGTTAACCCCCGTTCCTAGGCCGTCAATGAAAATAAGAATGTGTTCTTAATCTGACTTGCCTAGTTAAATAAAGGTGTAAAAAAAAAGAAGAAAAAAAGAAAAAAAAATAAATAGGCAAATCGGTGGCCAAAAATCCCGATTACCGATTGTTATGAAAACTTGAAATCGGCCCTAATTAATCGGCCATTCCGATTAATCGGTCGACCTCTAGTCTGGGCTGCATCATGATAGCTCCCCACTCATGCTGAAGTTGCACAGAGTTAACACACTTGAATAATGCGACACGGCATGTAGAAATTTTGAAACTGTTAATTACTGTTTGCAAAAACAATGTCCTTACAGGCTAGAACACTTTACAATTGAAGATGATACCGGTAGCTTCCAGTTTTGTAGGCTAACTTTCCTTGTTAGCTGACTGTTAAAGCTAACAACAATTCACTACCCTATTGTGGATAGGCCAAGCTACATCTTGATTCACCCAGTTTATCAAGAGATTTCCCATTCTAATTACCATTACGTTATGTAGTTTGATTGGTAAAAACAAAGTCAAAGTGATTGTATGCTTGTATAATTGATTCATTAATGCATACAGTGCCTTCAGTGCCCTCTTGACTTATTCCACATTTTCTTGTGTTACAGCCTGAATTAAAAATATATTAAATATATTTTTTCTCTCTCACCAATCTACACACAATACACCATAATGACAAAGTGAAAAAATATTTGTAGAATTTTTTTCAAATGTATTGAAAATGAAAAACAGTAATATCTCATTTCCATTAGTATTCACACTCCTAAGTCAATGCATTTTAGAATCACTTTTGGCAGTGATTACAGCTGTGAGTCTTTCTGGGTAAGTCTTTAAGATTGCACAATATTAAATCATTTAGCACATTATTCAAGCTCAGTCAAATTGGTTGTTGATCATTACTAGACAGCCATTTTTATGCCTTGCCATAGATTTTCAAGCCCATTTAAGTCAAAACTGTAACTAGGCCACTCAGGAACATTCAATGTTGTCTTGGTAAGCAATCCAGTATATATGTGGCTTTGTGTTTTAGGTTATTGTCCTGCTGAAAGGTGAATTTGACTCCCAGTGTCTGTTGCAAAGCAGACAGCCATATTTTCCTCTAGGATTTTGTCTGTGCTTAGTTCTATTGCGTTTCGTTTTATTTAAAAAAAAACTCCCTAGTCCTTGACGATGACAAGAATACCCATAACATGATGCAGCCCCCACCATGCTTGAAAATATGAAGAGTGGTACTCAGTGATATGTTTTGTTTGCCCCAAACATAACGCTTTGTATTCAGGACAAAGTTCATTTATTTGCCACATTGTTTGCAGTTTTACTTTAGTACCTTGTTGCAAACAAGATCCATGTTTTGGAATGTTTTTATTCTGTACAGGCCTTGGCCTCAGTGAAATGGCCTCAGTGAAATTCCTGAGCAGTTTCCTTCTTCTTCGTCAACTGAGTTAGGAAGGACGCCTGTATCTTTGTAGTGACTGGGTGTATTGATACACCATACAAAGTGTAATAATAACTTTACCAAATTCAAAGGGATATTCAATGTCTGCTTTTTAGGTGCCCTTCTTTGTGAGGCGTTGGAAAACCTCCCTGGTCATTGTGGTTGAATCTGTGTTTGAAATTCACTGCTCGATTGAGGGACCTTATAGATAATTGTATGTGTGGGGTACAGAGATAATGTAGTCATTAAAAAACCATGTTAAACCCAATTATTGCACACAGAGTGAGTCCATGCAACTTATTATGTGACCTGTTTTTTCGCTCCTGAACTTATTTAGGTTTTCCATAACAAAGGGGTTGAATACTTAATACTTCAAGACATTTTAGCTTTTCATTTTTTATGAATTTGTAAATATGTCTAAAAACATAATTTCACTTTGACATTATGGGGTACTGTGTGTAGACTAGAGGTCGACCGATTATGATTTATTTTTTTCAGCGCCGATACCGATACCGATTATTGGAGGGCCAAAAAAGCCGATACCGATTAAATCGGCCGATTTTATTGACTTATTTGTAATAATGACAATTACAACAATACTGAATGAACACTTATTTTAACTTAATATAATACATCAATAAAATCTATTTAGAATCAAATAAATAATGAAACATGTTCAATTTGGTTTAAATAATGCAAAAACAAAGTGTTGGAGAAGAAAGTAAAAGTGCAATATCTGCCATGTAAAAAAGCTAACTTTCAAGTTCCTTGCTCAGAACATGAGAACATATGAAAGCTGGTGGTTCCTTTTAACATGAGTCTTCAATATTCCCAGGTAAAATGTTTTAGGTTGTAGATATTATAGGAATTATAGGACAATTTCTCTCTATACGATTTGTATTTCATATACCCTTTGACTATGGGATGTTCTTATAGGCACTTTAGTCTTGCCAGTGTAACAGTATAGCTTCCGTCCCTCTCCTCGCTCCTACCTGGGCTCGAACCAGGAACACATCGACAACAGCCACCCTCGAAGCAGCGTTACCCATGTAGAGCAAGGGAAACAACCACTCCCAAGTCTCAGAGCGAGTGATGTTTGAAACGCTATTAGCGCGCACCCGGCTAACTAGCTAGCCATTTCACATCGGTTACACCAGCCTAATCTCGGGAGTTGACAGGCTTGAAGTCATAAACAGCGCAATGTTTGAAGCATTGCGAAGAGCTGCTGACAAAACGCACGAAAGTGCTATTTTGAATGAATGTTTACGAGCCTGCTGCTGCCTACCATCGCTCAGTCAGACTGCTCTATCAAATCATAGACTTAATTATAACATAATAACACACAGAAATACGAGCCTTAGGTCATTAATATGGTCGAATCCGGAAACTATCATCTCGAAAACAAAACGTTATTCCTGTTACATTGCACAATGTTATGTCATAATTACGTACAATTCTGGCAAATTAGTTCGCAACGAGCCAGGCGACCCAAACTGTTGCATATACACTGACTCTGCGTGCAATGAACGCAAAATGACACAATTTCACCTGGTTAATATTGCCTGCTAACCTGGATTTCTTTTAGCTAAATATGCAGGTTTAAAAATATATACTTGTGTATTGATTTTAAGAAAGGCATTGATGTTTATGGTTGGAGCAACGTGTACCTAAGTGATTATATGCAACGCAGGACAGGCTAGATAAACTAGTAATATCATCAACCATCAACTAGTAATTATGATTGATTGATTGTTTTTTATAAGATAAGTTTAATGCTAGCTAGCAACTTACCTTAGCTTCTTACTGCATTCGCGTAACCTCGTGGAGTGCAATGTGAAGCAGGTGGTTAGAGCGTTGGACTAGTTAACCATAAGGTTGCGAGATTGAATCCCTGAGCTGACAAGGAAAAAATCTGTCGTTCTGCCCCTGAACAAGGCAGTTAACCCACCGTTCCTAGGCCGTCATTGAAAATAAGAATGTGTTCTTAACTGACTTGCCTAGTTAAATAAAAGGTAAAAAAAATAAAAAATCAATAAAAAATTTGGCCAAATCGGCTTCCAAAAATACAGATTTCCGATTGTTATGAAAACGTGAAATCGGCCCTAATTAATCGGCCATTCCGATTAATCGGGCGACCTCTAGTGTTGACCAGTGACACAAAATGTAAATGTCATACATTTTTTATTCCGGCTGTAACAAAGCAAAATGTGTAAAAAGTCAAGCGGTGTGAATACTTTCTGAAGGCAAAAAATATATAATGTAATGATATTGAACTCAAAAGATGCCCAACGATTGAACAGAGCATTAGCTGAGTTTATCTGTCTGGATCAAGTGCCATTCTGTGACTTTGGCTAATATGCCTTCTTTTTTTGCTGTGGTATCTTTTGGGTATCGTTTTGGTATTGAGTATCCTGATGGTATTGAGTATTGTGATACTAAACCTGGTATCAGTATCGTGACAACACTATAAATTAAGTTAGGTTATTTTCCTATTGATGAGAGTAACTACAATCGTTCACAACACATACACAGTAGTGTGCTTTTCCCTTTCAAGTTTCTCTGCAGCAAGATGCCTTTAAATATTTCATCCCCTTGGCTGATAAATCGTATAGAGCAATTACTCTGTCACAGAATAAGCTGCAATCCACTGTCCCCGTTGGGCAGGCTCCCTGCTCCACTTTCTCTCTAAGTCTCAACAAGCAGGCAGTAAAAACACTGCTTTTATTGCACACTTGAACAGACTTTAGCAATTTGTATTTTTGGGGGACAAACCTCTGACAAAAAACAAAGAAAGAGCTTTAATGTAGCACAGATCACAATAGAGGATGAGTCACTGTTGTCCTAGCTACACGTGTAATAACACAAATCAGGATTGGAAGTGTTAGTCATGGGATGGAGATTTTCTCCCCTGGAGTATTCCAGTGTGGTCAGGAGGGATCAGTACAGAGGAGAGGGCAGAGGAGAGAGAGGAAGAGGAGAAAAATGGAGAGGAGAGGGATAAAGAAAATGGAGAGAGGGGGGAAAGAAAGGAGAGGAGAGTTGAAGTTAAGGAGAGAGCGAATTTAGAGGGACTGTTGAAATCAGCTGGGGAGTCAGCCCATTTATCAGACATGAAGACTTTTCCTGTCTAGAGATTCCATGAGTGAAAACTTTATTATAATTTGAGGACCAAAGAGTGCAATGGAACTCTTAATGGGGCTCAGTACAGGGACTAATTCAGATGCACAAGCAGTCACTGACAGAGTCATTGATTTAAGGGTCTTTGATCATAATAACATTTTACATTTACATTTTAGTCATTTAGCAGACGCTCTTATCCAGAGCGACTTACAGTAGTGAATGCATACATTTCATGCATATTTTTTTTTTTTTTTTTTTTTTTGTATTGGCCCCCGTGGGAATCGAACCCACAACCCTGGCATTGCACGCACCATGCTCTATCAACTGAGCCACAGGGAAGGCCAATAACTAATAACTACTAGAACAAGACAGGACTGTCTTTACTTTCAGAGACTTTTAAGACAAAGTTGACTATTTTTACCATCACATAATGAGGTGCAGTAATCAAAGAAAATATTTTGGTTGGTACAAATAGTTGGACAGGGATAAAAAGGCTGACAACTGTATATCCAGGTGTAGTACCTCACATGTTGGATCGGTGAATAAAACATTTATGCTAAAAAAATTGCCACGTGAGCACAATTAACATTGGGAAGGTTCATGACCAGGCAGTTTCTTCTTCAAGGTTAATTGGCATGCCTTGTTGGTCCCACCACTTTAAACATCAACAGTAGCAGCAGATTCAACAAACCAAGCAAAGCAATTGGTCCTACAGACCTCCCCATTAAATAGACCTACTACCCAAATACAGGCAGATATAGGACCCATACAGGGCCCTGAAACATAGCCTTATCATACAGTATCTTGGCTACTGCTTGGAAATCACAAAAGGAAGAGAGGGTCATGCCTCAGTTCTAACAGAAATAGAGGATTTGTTTTGTATATGAGAGAGAAAGAAAGAGGCAGAGAAACAGAGAGAAAATAGAAACCTGAACAAGTTCTTCCCTGGGGGTATGTTTGTGTTATTAGAGTTTCTGATATTAACAGTGTTGTTCACCTGGAATGTGACGGCTACTCTTCAGAGATTGTTCCATTTTGCTTTACAAGCACCATAAGGGAGACAATCTTTGTCTATAATGCTGCCTTGGTATTTGTCACGATTCCTACCGACGGTGGCGCCCCCTCCTGCTCGGGTGGCGCTCGGCGGTCGTTGTCACCGGCCTATTAGCTACCACCGATTCCCTTTTTGTTTTTCCCTTTTTTTTATGTTTTCTCACCTGCCCTGAGTTAGTCATTAAGAGGGCTATTTAGTTCAGCTGGCCCGCTCCCTATTGTGCGGGATTGTCTTTCTGTGTGTCGACTGCGTTTTGTTCGACTGTGCTTGTCGAGTGTATTTTCCCTGTTGTTGGGAAACCTTTTATTTTGTGCTTGTGGTTTATTAACCTGTTGGGTCTAGGGGGCAGCATTTGCACGTCTGGATAAAAAAAATGTACCCGATTTAATCTGGTTACTAATCCTACCCAGTAACTAGAATATACATATACTTATTATATATGGATAGAAAACACTCTAAAGTTTATAAAACTGTTTGAATGGTGTCTGTGAGTATAACAGAACTCATTTGGCAGGCAAAACCCTGAGACATTTTCTGACAGGAAGTGGATACCTGATGTGTTGTATTGACTTTAAACCTATCCCATTGAAAAACACAGGGGCTTAGGAATATTTTGGCACTTCCTATTGCTTCCACTAGATGTCACCAGCCTTTACAAAGTGTTTTGAGTCTTCTGGAGGGAGATCTGACCGAACAAGAGCCATGGAACGATGATGTCCCATTAGACACCTGGCGCGCGAGTTCATGTTGGGTACCCTCGTTCCAATACGTTATAAAAGAGTATGCATTCGTCCACCTTGAATATTATTCATGTTCTGGTTAAAAAAGGCCCTAATGATTTATGCTATACAACGTTTGACATGTTTGAACGAACGGAAATATATTTTTTCCCCTCGTTCATGACGAGAAGTTCATGATGAGCTTTTTTGAACAAAACTACATTCGTTATGGACCTGTGATACCTGGAAGTGACATCTGATGAAGAGAATCAAAGGTAATGGATTATTTACATAGTATTTTCGATTTTAGATCTCCCCAACATGACGTCTAGTCTGTATCGCAACGCGTATTTTTCTGGGCGCAGTGCTCAGATTATTGCAAAGTGTGATTTCCCAGTAAGGTTATTTTTAAATCTGGCAAGTTGATTGAGTTCAAGAGATGTAAATCTATAATTCTTTAAATGACAATATAATATTTTACCAATGTTTTCTAATTTTAATTATTTAATTTGTGACGCTGACTTGACTGCCGGTTATTGGAGGGAAACGATTTCCTCAACATCAATGCCATAGTAAAACGCTGTTTTTGGATATAAATATGAACTTGATAGAACTAAAAATGCATGCATTGTCTAACATAATGTCCTAGGAGTGTCATCTGATGGAGATTGTAAAAGGTTAGTGCATCATTTTAGCTGGTTTTATGGTTTTGGTGACCCTGTCTTTGACTTGACAAAACATTACACACAACTCTTGTAAATGTACTGTCCTAACATACTCTAAATTTATGCTTTCGCCGTAAAACCTTTTTGAAATCGTAAAACGTGGTTAGATTAAGGAGATGTTTATCTTTCAAATGGTGTAAAATAGTTGTATTTTTGAAAAATTTGAATTTTGACATTTATTTGGATTCAAATTTGCCGCTCTTGAAATGCACCTGCTGTTGATGGAGTGCACCACGGGTGGCACGCTAGCGTCCCACCTAGCCCCAAGAGGTTAAAATTACCACACAGTGTTCGCTGCTTCCTGCGCTTCTTTCCGCCACACAACAGACAAGCCGTTACAGAATCCCGCACCACAAAGAGCATGGAATCAGCGGGAGCAGCGGGCACTCCACTACCCTCGATGGAGGAACGTGTCCTTCATAATACATCGGTCCTGCATCGCATCGGATCCGCCATGGACCAGATGATGGAGAGGATGGACCGATGGGAGAGGAGTGGTATCCTTTCTCCACCTACACCCCCCCCCCCCCATACAACCATCTCCTCCTCCTACGACGTCTGGCTCTGGCGCGCTTCGCCTGGCACTCCCGAGGGAGTACGATGGGACGGCGGCTGGGTGCAAGGGGTTTCTTCTCCAGTTAGAGTTGTACCTGGCCACCGTCAGACCTGCTCCTTCAGGAGAGGAGAGCGTGAGTGCCCTCGTTTCCTGCCTGACGGGCCGAGCTCTGGAGTGGGCTAATGCGGTCTAGAACGCTCCAGACTCGGCGAGGGACCACTACCCAGAGTTCACCCGCCGCTTTCGGGCTGTTTTCGACCACCCCCCCGAAGGTAGAGCGGCGGGTGAACGGCTGTTCCACCTCAGACAGGAGACGAGGAGCGCTCAAGACTGGGCCCTCATAGACCACTACCGGTGTAGTCTCCGGGCGGACGTTCGCAGGGAGCTGGCCTGTAGGGACACCAATCTATCCCTGGACGAACTCATTGATATGTCCATACGGTTGGACAATTTGCTGGCTGCCCGCGGGCGTTCGGAGAGGGTCCTACCCGTTCAACCCCCGTGCACCCCCGCCCCTACCCCTATGGAGGTAGAGGGGGCCGTGCCAAGGGGCACCGGAGGAGGTGGCTCCTCCTGCACCAGCTGTGGTCGGAGAGGACACACGGCCGACCGGTGCTGGAGGAGCCAGTCTGGGAGTCGAGAAGGCAGGCAGAACACTTCTCGGTCACCTCAGGTGAGTCAGCACCAGATTCGCCCAGAACCCCCTGTTGGTCATGTGTTTTTGCCTGTTTCATTTTCTAAATTTTTTCCCTCTTCCCAGCATAGGGCGCTAGTCGATTCAGGCGCAGCTGGGAACTTTATGGACCGTGGGCTTGCCATTAAGCTGGGCATTCCACGGGTGCCGATAGATTCCCCCTTCCCCGTGCACTCCTTAGATAGCCGACCATTAGGGTCAGGGCTAGTCAGGGAGTCTACGGTGCCGCTGGACATGGTAACGCTGGGGAATCATAAGGAAAGCATTCACTTTTTTCTTATTGATTCACCTGCGTTTCCGGTGGTGCTGGGGGTCCCCTGGCTGGCTGGTCACAATCCCCTCATTTCGTGGAAACAGGGGGTTCTCCAGGGGTGGTCGGAGGAGTGTTCAGGGAGGTGTCTAGGAGTTTCCATAGGTGCCACATCGGTGGAGAGTCCAGACCAGGTGTCCACCGTGCGCATTCCCCCTGAATACGCCGATTTGGCGATCGCTTTTTGTAAAAAGAGAGCGACTAAATTACCACCTCATCGACAAGGGGATTGTGCGATAGATCTCCAGGTTAACGCTGCGCCTCCCAGGAGTCACGTGTACCCCTTGTCACAAGAGGAGACGGCGGCTATGGAGACATACGTCACGGAATCCTTGGGACAGGGGTACATTCGGCCCTCCATCTCACCCGCTTCCTCGAGTTTCTTTTTTGTGAAGAAAAAGGAGGGAGGTCTGCGTCCGTGCATTGATTATAGAGGTCTAAACGCGATCACGGTGGGGTTTAGTTACCCACTACCTCTTATCGCTACGGCGGTGGAATCATTTCACGGAGCACAGTTCTTTACAAAATTGGATCTCAGGAGCGCGTATAACCTGGTGCGTATCAAGAAGGGAGATGAGTGGAAAACCGCCTTTAGTACCACATCAGGCCATTATGAGTACCTCGTCATGCCGTATGGGTTGAAAAATGCTCCAGCCGTCTTTCAATCCTTTGTTGACGAGATTCTCAGGGACCTGCACGGGCAGGGCGTGATTGTCTATATCGATGACATTCTGATATATTCCGCCACCCGCTCCACGCATGTGTCCCTGGTGCGCAAGGTGCTTGGTAGACTGCTGGAGCATGACCTATACGTTAAGGCTGAGAAGTGTGAGTTTTTCAAACGAGCCGTCTCCTTTCTGGGTTATCGCATTTCCACCACGGGGGTGGTGATGGAGTGTGACCGCGTTAAGGCCGTGCGTAATTGGCCGACTCCAACCACGGTGAAGGAAGTGCAGCGGTTCTTGGGCTTTGCCAAATACTACCGGAGGTTTATCCGGGGGTTTGGCCAGGTAGCGGCTCCCATTACCTCACTGCTGAAGGGGGGGCCGGCGCGTTTGAGATGGTCGACGGAGGCGCACGGAGCCTTCAAGAAGTTGAAGACACTGTTCACCGACGCGCCCGTGTTGGCGCACCCGGACCCGTCTTTAGCGTTCGTAGTAGAGGTGGACGCATCCGAGGCTGGGGTGGGTGCCGTGCTATCACAGCGCTCGGGTGCGCCACCGAAACTCCGCCCCTGCGCTTTCTTCTCAAGGAAGCTCAGTTCGGCGGAGCGTAACTACGATGTGGGGGACAGGGAGTTGCTAGCGGTAGTCAAAGCCTTGAGGGTGTGGCGACACTGGCTTGAGGGGGCTAAGCACCCCTTTCTCATCTGGACCGACCACCGAAACCTGGAGTACATCCGGGCAGCGAGGAGACTGAATCCACGTCAGGCAAGGTGGGCCATGTTCTTCGCCCGGTTTAGGTTTACCATCTCATATAGACCGGGTTCCCTTAATACTAAAGCCGACGCGCTGTCCCGTCTGTATGACACGGATGACCGACCAATCGATCCAACTCCCATCATTCCAGCGTCTAGGCTGGTGGCATCAGTGGTGTGGGAGGTGGACGCGGACATCGAGCGGGCACTGGTGTTGGAACCTGCGCAGGTGCCCGTGGGGCGCATGTATGTGCCACTCGATGTTCGCGATCGGTTGATTCGGTGGGCGCACACGCTACCTGCGGCACGTCATCCTGGTGTAGAGAGGACAGTACGGAGTCTAAGGGGGAAGTATTGGTGGCCCACCTTGGCTAAGGACGTGAGGTCATATGTCTCTTCCTGTTCAGTGTGTGCCCAGAGTAAGGCTCCTAGGCATTTACCGAGAGGGAAGTTACAGCCCGTCCCCGTTCCGCAACGGCCATGGTCGCACCTGTCTATCGACTTCCTGACAGATCTTCCCCCCCTCTCAGGGGAACACTGCGATTCTGGTGGTTGTGGATCGGTTTTCTAAGTCCTGCCGTCTCCTCCCCTTGCCCGGTCTCCCTGCGGCCCTGCAGACTGCGGAGGCCCTATTTACCCACGTCTTCCGGCACTACGGGGTGCCGGAGGATATTGTCTCTGATCGGGGTTCCCAGTTCACATCCAGGGTCTGGAAGGCGTTTTTGGAGCGGCTGGGGGTCTCGGTTAGTTTAACCTCCGGTTATCACCCCGAGAGCAATGGGCAGGCGGAGAGGGTGAACCAGGAGGTGGGCAGGTTCCTGAGGTCGTATTGCCGGGACCGGCCAGGGGAGTGGGCGAGGTATATTCCCTGGGCAGAGTTAGCCCAGAACTCACTTCGCCACTCCTCTACTAACATGTCACCCTTCCAGTGTGTGTTAGGGTACCAGCCGGTCCTGGCTCCATGGCACCAGAGCCAGACCGAGGCTCCTGCGGTGGAGGACTGGGTTCAGCACTCCAAGGAGACCTGGAAAGCAGTACAGGAATCACTGAAGGAGGACAGTGCTAGGCAGAAGAGGAGTGCTGACCGCCACCGCAGTGAGGCGCCGGTGTTCGCACCGGGTGACAGGGTCTGGCTCTCGACCCGGAACCTGTCCCTCCGCGTGCCCTGCCGGAAGCTGGGGCCGCAGTGTGTGGGGCCCTTCAAAGTCTTGAGGACGATAAACGAGGTGTGTTATCGGTTGCAACTCCCTTCCTATTACCGTATTAACCCCTCGTTTCATGTGTCTCTCCTCAGGCCGGTGGTGGCTGGTCCCATACAAGAAGATGAGGTGCCGGAGGTCCCTCCACCCCCCCTGGACATCGGGGGGTCCCCGGCGTACAGCGTAAGGGCCATTCTGGACTCGAGACGCCGGGCGGGGGGCCTGCAGTACCTCGTGGACTGGGAGGGGTACGGTCCGGAGGAGAGGTGCTGGGTGCCGGCGGAGGACGTCTTGGACCCATCCATGTTGAAGGAGTTCCACCGCCTCCGTCCGGATCGCCCTGCGCCTCGTCCTCCGGGTCGGCCTCGAGGCCGGTGTCGGCGCGCTGCGGGAGCCGCTCGTCAGGAGGGGGGTACTGTCACGATTCCTACCGACGGTGGCGCCCCCTCCTGCTCGGGTGGCGCTCGGCGGTCGTCGTCACCGGCCTATTAGCTACCACCGATTCCCTTTTTGTTTTTCCCTTTTTTAATGTTTTCTCACCTGCCCTGAGTTAGTCATTAAGAGGGCTATTTAGTTCAGCTGGCCCGCTCCCTATTGTGCGGGATTGTCTTTCTGTGTGTCGACTGCGTTTTGTTCGACTGTGCATGTCGAGTGTATTTTCCCTGTTGTTGGGAAACCTTTTATTTTGTGCTTGTGGTTTATTAAAATTACCACACAGTGTTCGCTGCTTCCTGCGCTTCTTTCCGCCACACAACAGACAAGCCGTTACAGAATTGACTGCTTTATCTAAACATCGTCGCTTAAGGCCAAAGTCGGACCATCAACAATTCCGAACATCCCCTGTACTTAACAGTTTAAACTGCACAAAACTATTTAAACTTAAGCAGTTTCTACAACATGTTCTGTATGTGTGTGAAAAATACAACAACATCAAAACCAGTTTAAAACAGCATCGCAACCTGTGTGTAATACTGAAAGTACTCACAGAAAAACATACAGTACTGCTTTTCAGCTGAACATTAGCATACTGGCAAATATGAATAAATGAAATAATGATTCAGCATCCTAAAAGAGATGAAACAGCAGCTCATATATGAAATCCCACACTACTAATATTTCATCTCTTCTTCACCAATACTGAACGTCCACACACACAGCAATAGTGCCAGTACACACACAAACACACACAGGCATGAAGATAATTCACTCTTTTTAAAATGGGCCTCCTACAGGACTACCGTGTCACCGACGAGAATCATTATAAAATAAATAGAAATTGTTTGACATCCCTTCGGTGACACTGTGTAAAAAGCACTGCAATAGCATGGCAGTTTTTAATTTGACCCATAAACTAATCTGTTACATTAACCTTGTGTGTGACTAACTGTGCCTTTGTGTTGTGGTACCGGACAATTATTCAGTTTTATCATGTGCTAAAACTTTTTTCAGTCATGGAGGACAAAGGCAACCTCACAAAACAAAGAAGAGCCAAAACAGAAGTGACATGGCCAAGCACCAGAAAACATTGTTAACACAGAAGACAAACAACTGAAACAGACATGAGGAAAGACAGTTTTGGCTCGATGAGAACACTTGTGTGACACACTCCTTCATTAAAGCATGTATTATTAAGTTCTACTATATATATATATATATATATATATATATATATATATATATACCCAGTTGAAGTCAGAAGTCTACATAAACTAGTTTTAATAACACCAACCTAAGTGTTTCAACCACTCCACAAATTTCTTGTTAACAAACTATAGTTTTGTCAAGTCAGTTAAGACATCTACTTTGTGCATGACAAGTAATTTTTCAACAATTGTTTACAGACAGATTATTTCACTTATAATTCACTGTATCACAATTCCAGTGGGTCAGAAGTTTACATACACTAAGTTGACTGTGCCTCTAAACAGCTTGGAAAATTCCTGTATATATAAAGGGAACACTTAAACAACACATCCTAGATCTGAATGAAAGAAATAATCTTATTAAATACTTTTTTCTTTACATAGTTGAATGTGCTGACAACAAAATCACACAAAAATAATCTATGGAAATCCAATTTATCAACCCATGGAGGTCTGGATTTGGAGTCACACTCAAAATTAATGTGGAAAACCACAGGCTGATCCAACTTTGATGTAATGTCCTTAAAACAAGTCAAAATGAGGCTCAGTAGTGTGTGTGGCCTCCACGGGCCTGTATGACCTCCCTACAACGCCTGGGCATGCTCCTGATGAGGTGGCGGAGGGATCTCCTGAGGGATCTCCTCCCAGACCTGGACTAAAGCATCCGCCAACTCCTGGACAGTCTGTGGTGCAACGTGGCGTTGGTGGATGGAGCGAGACATGATGTCCCAGATGTGCTCAATTGGATTCAGGTCTGGGGAACGGACAGGCCAGTCCATAGCATCAATGCCCTCTTCTTGCAGGAACTGCTGACACACTCCAGCCACATGAGGTCTAGCATTGTCTTGCATTAGGAGGAACCTAGGGCCAACCGCACCAGCATATGGTCTCACAAGGGGTCTGAGGATCTCATCTCGGTACCTAATGGCAGTCAGGCTACCTCTGGCGAGCACATGGAGGGCTGTGCGGCCCCCCAAAGAAATCCCACCCCACACCATGACTGACCCATCGCCAAACCGGTCATGCTGGAGGATGTTGCAGGCAGCAGAACGTTCTCCACGGCGTCTCCAGACTCTGTCACGTCTATCACGTGCTCAGTGTGAACCTGCTTTCATCTGTGAAGAGCACAGGGCGCCAGTGGCGAATTTGCCAATCTTGGTGTTCTCTGGCAAATGCCAAACGTCCTGCACGGTGTTGGGCTGTAAGCACAACCCCCACCTCTGGACGTCGGGCCCTCATACCACCCTCATGGAGTCTGTTTCTGACCGTTTGAGCAGACACATGCACATTTATGGCCTGCTGGAGGTCATTTTGCAGGGCTCTGGCAGTGCTCCTCCTGCTCCTCCTTGCACAAAGGCGGAGGTAGCGGTCCTGCTGCTGGGTTGTTGCACTCCTACGGCCTCCTCCACGTCTCCTGATGTACTGGCCTGTCCTGGTAGCGCCTCCATGCTCTGGACACTACGCTGACAGACACAGCAAACCTTCTTGCCACAGCTCGCATTGATGTGCCATCCTGGATGAGCTGCACTACCTGAGCCACTTGTGTGGGTTGTAGACTCCGTCTCATGCTACCACTAGAGTGAAAGCACCGCCAGCATTCAAAAGTGACCAAAACATCAGCCAGGAAGCATAGGAACTGAGAAGTGGTCTGTGGTCCCCACCTGCAGAACCACTCCTTTATTGGGGGTGTCTTGCTAATTGCCTATAATTTCCACCTGTTGTCTATTCCATTTTCACAACAGCATATGAAATGTATTGTCAATCAGTGTTGCTTCCTAAGTGGACAGTTTGATTTCACAGAAGTGTGATTGACTTGGAGTTACATTGTGTTGTTTAAGTGTTCCCTTTATTTTTTTGAGCAGTGTATATACATATACACACACACACACACACACACACACACACACACACACACACACACACACACACACACACACACACACACACACACACACACACACACACACACACACACAGTTGAAGTCGGAAATTTACATACACTTAGGTTGGAGTCATTAAAACTCGTTTTTCAACCATATATATATACACACACACACACACACACACAAATAAAATGCTGAGCTGTAGTAATTAACACGTAATAATGTTAATACATTTAATGTAATAACCACCTGGGGGCTAAATTAACATAGCAGCCAACTATAACAAATCAGTAAATTGTCCAAATAAATAACCAATGTGTTGGGGGCATATTGGAGCACTGTGCTGTCTCGTCAGTCAGCTGATTGGTAACTAGGGCCTAATTATGCTAATGAGTCTGGGAGATGAAGAAGCACAAATGATAAACAGAGCTGCCAATCCAGCCTTTCACACTTCAATCACGTCTGTCATAACCCACTTCACCTATTAGCTCCTAAATGTGTTCCTGAAACAAACATGGGGTAAAGACCACAGTTGTCACGGGTCATCTGACATACTAATTTACCCAGTATGTTCACCATCATCTCTTCTGTAAGACTTCATAGAACCCTGTGGCATTTAAATAAATCACACACTTCATGACATCTTCACAATTTATTCCCATCTAAAATATCAGATACCCATATCCCAGGTCTCTCTCTCCCTCATTTCCATATACCACAGCTGTTACATATTTTGGAAATTAGCCTGGTATGAGTTTGGGGGATATTTCTGGCCCGTAATGAGGAGGGTAGGCTATGGGGTGGGAGCTCATTGCTATTTTATGATGAAGCACAGCGCAATGAAGAGGCGTTGAAACCCCCATCAACCTTTTGAAGCTGTGTGTGTGTGTGTGTGTGTGTGTGTGTGTGTGTGTGTGTGTGTGTGTGTTATTTGTACTCTAATCTCGTCCATCTCGTTTGTTGAGAAGCTCTCAGGCTCCAGACCATTCCTGGCTAATGCATAAGAGATAGAGGCAGGTATTATACAGCAACATCATATCTCATTAGCAGGATGCCCGTTATGAATGTCAACATTAGAATGAGTATAGAGAAAACACAGACATGTCCCCAGATAGATGCTGTGTCACAACCAGCTCACTACAATATGCCTGTAAAGATCCAAACATGGTGCAACATATCTACCAGAAAGTCAATGGACTGGGAACTGTGCTCACATCAGCAACATAATCACATCAAACACTAAGCTATCTTGAGCTTGAAGGGTCCTGTTGTGATTAAAGACAAAATATTGCAGTGCTATCATGCTTTAGGGCTCCAAATAGCTACACTGAACACACTTGACACATACACACCCGGACAATAATAACATGTTACTGTACCCAGAAGAGGCGGATTTCCACTTGCGGCAGGGGAAGCTTCTCCTGCAGCCGGCCGACATCAGACTGGAAGGGCTCTCTGTGACGTCGATGGGCAGAGAGGCATGTCTCCTATAGAGAAACAGAGAGGAACAGAACACAGTCATCACAACCTGACTGGATATACTGGAGTCACATAGAGAGCGTTGACACTGAACTGGTTAACGTTAGTGTGAGTGTTGAGTGCCTCAGGATTGTTCCCCAGGAGACAAGAAGACCTTTTAGAGATGGAAAAATGACACCAGTCAAGCCAGGGCCACCTTTCTGCTTTCACGCACAGCCTGATCACACATTCTATCCAAACATACAGTTGAAGTCAGAAGTTTACATACACTTAGGTTGGAGTCATTAAAACTCGATTTTCAACCACTCCACAAATTTTTGTTAACAAACTATAGTTTTGGCAAGTCGGTTAGGACATCTACTTTGTGCATGACACAAGTAATTTTTCCAACAATTGCTTACAGAAAGATTATTTCACTGTACCACAATTCCAGTGGGTCAGAAGTTTACATACACTAAGTTGACTGTGCTTTTAAACAGCTTGGAAAATTCCAGAAAATTATGTCATGGCTTTAGAAACTACTGATAAGCTAATTGACATCATCTGAGTCAATTGGAGGTGTACCTGTGGATGTATTTCAAGGCCTACCTTCAAACTCAGTGCCTCTTTGCTTGACATCATGGGAAAATCAAAAGAAATCAGCCAAGACCTCAAAAGAATTGTAGACTTCAACAAGTCTGGTTCGTCCTTGGGAGCAATTTCCAAACGCCTGAAGGTACCACGTTCATCTGTACAAACAATAGTACGCAAGTATAAACAGCATCATGCTGTGGGGGTGCTTTGCTACAGGAGGGACTGGTGCACTTCACAAAATAGATGGCATCATGAGGAAGTAAAATTATGTGGATATATTGAAGTAACATCTCAAGACATCAGTCAGGAAGGTAAAGCTTGGTCGCAAATGGGTCTTCCAAATGGACAATGACCCCAATCATACTTGTGGCAAAATTAAGGACAACAAAGTCAAGGTATTGGAGTGGCCATCACAAAGCCCTGACCTCAATCCCATAGAAAATGTGTGCGCAGAACTGAAAAAGTGTGTGTGATCAAGGAGGCCAACAAACCTGACTCAGTTACACCAGCTCTGTCAGGAGGAATGGGCCAAAATTCACCCAACTTATTGTTGGAAGCTTGTAGAAGGCTACCCGAAACGTTTGACCCAAGTTAAACAATTTAAAGGCAATGCTACCAAATACTAATTGAGTGTATGTAAACTTCTGACCCAGTGGGAATGTGATGAAAGAAATAAAAGCTTAAATAAATCATTCTCTCTACTATTATTCTGACATTTCACATTATTAAAATAAAGTGGTGATCCAAACTGACCTAAGACAGGGAATTTTTACTAGGATTAAATGTCAGGAATTGTGAAGAACTGAGTTTAAATGTATTTGGCTGAGGTGTATGTAAACTTCCCACTTCAACTGTATATGTTTAACATGTTACTCTACTATAGCTCTGAGATACAGTATAGTTATAGCCTTATTTGGAGTTCCAAAATTAGAAATGAAAAGTAAACATTTTTATTTTGTTGTTTAGGATATTAAATATCATACCCAGCGCATTTCCTTAACACACATTTTGAATGTTAGATTTAAATGTGTTACACAGAAAAGCATTAATTACACTCTATAGAACTTAGTTTGATTTATTTTTGTAAGACTGTCCCAAATTAAAATCTATCTTTTGTCCGGGAAAATCTACAGTTTGATCTGGCGTCTAAGATATCATACATAATATATAATGTGGGGGTTAACAAAAACACTTAGTTTTCTCCCACATTTGTCTACTTCCCACATCCTAAAAAGAGTCTATTGAGCAGCAGCATTATGGTTTTCATTATTCAGATGGTTTCCTGAGCATTATGATCTATCAACAGCTACACCATGGAAACACAATACCTCAAAATGAATAATTGAGTAGAACAACAATATTTAGCGTAGCACACATATGATATTATTCATTCCATAGGAGGATATTTTCAAATGAGTGAATTAATCATTGATATGACATTGGTGAGATCTTGCATATTTAGATCATATGCAGTAGAGTGGAGCCATATGAACAAAATGTTCAGCGGGTATCTGGATACATTCATCATGAACACAGAGGCACTAGGAATGAAATACAACGTTAGAGTTCTGAGGTTACCTCCCAGAATCCACCTGAACCTGTCTTATTGAAGGTTCTGTCTATGGCTCCGGCTACCAAATAAATCATCGGTGTGGCATGATGTAAAAAAAAACTTCAACCCTACTCGAGACTGAAGAAGAAGGAGTACAGACACGAAGCAATTGAAATTATTCCAAAGAATGAAAGAACACAAAATAAATGTTCATGTAGACAGAAGGTCAGGTTCTTTGTGGTGTTTCTACACAGTATCAGACAGTCTTTGTATGTTTGTTTTCTGCACTGAAATCCATTTAGTCAAGGACTCCTCCTCCTGATCTCATCATGGCAATTTCTATCTTTCTTATCATCATAAACCTGATGTAGTTTTGCCCAGCAGCACTTCTCACTCATCTATAGAAGAGCTTCCATGGTCCCCGGTGGCACTTTTGGCCCGCTGACACTGGAGTCGGGACCATCCCCTCTTCAGTTCACCCAAGTCTGCCAAGAGTCTCTCAGAGGTCACGACCTTCATTAAGCACGGAGCCATTTACATGTGATTGAACATCTGTCCTGAATGCTGAATGGCGGCCATCCACCGTCACAGAGCTCTGATCCCATCTCTGTCAGACACACAGAGCGGCAGGACATGCCATCTGACATCTCTGTCAGACACACAGAGCGGCAGGACATGCCATCTGACATCTCTGTCAGACACACAGAGCAGCAGGACATGCCATCTGACATCTCTGTCAGACACACAGAGCGGCAGGACATGCCATCTGACATCTCTGTCAGACACACAGAGCGGCAGGACATGCCATCTGACATCTCTGTCAGACACACAGAGCGGCAGGACATGCCATCTGACATCTCTGTCAGACACACAGAGCGGCAGGACATGCCATCTGACATCTCTGTCAGACACACAGAGCGGCAGGACATGCCATCTGACATCTCTGTCAGACACACAGAGCGGCAGGACATGCCATCTGACATCTCTGTCAGACACACAGAGCAGCAGGACATGCCATCTGACATCTATAGTGAAAGCAGTTTGATCAATCATTTGGCCTCGGTGTCTTTGCTAAGCCTCCATGGAGAATAGCCAGACTGGCGGGTAGGACGTCTGAAGTTATATTCACTATCATCTCTTTTCAAATTCACAGCTTTGTGAGAAAAGTAATTACAGTATGAATATAGGTGAGGAATTACAGTCACGTCTTATTCTGGCACTATCAGAGTATAATCAGTTCATGTCTTGCTTAAAAACACCTTCACAGAAAAGCCCAGAATGCACAAAATGTCTCATTCCTGCACGTAAGCCATGACTAATATCAGCTGCTAATTGAATCAACGGCTGATGCCATTTACTACTTTTTTGGCTAAATTAATGATTCATTTGATCTCTCTCTGTCTGGCTCTCTCATGTATGTATGTATGTATGTATGTATGTATGTATGTATGTGTGTGTGTGTGTGTGTGTATGTAAATATATATATAAATAAAGCAATGGGTGTTAAATTGTAGGACAGCTTCTCTACAAGCCAGCACCGCAGGCTGAGGCAACTTAAAGGCAAATCATCATAAATAACTTCTGTGTTCTGCTTGACCACCATGTCTGAACTCACAAGGAGCATAACAATCCATCTGTCTCAAAGACAAACCTCTTTCCCAGTGAGCTGTTATCATAGTTCACCATCATGCTCCATGGCAACGACATCTACACTCATGAGTGGTAGAGGTCAACCTTGTTTGATCGCAGAGGAGTGCTACCGGCAAAACATTTCAAATGTTTCCCTGGAGAACTCTTCTAATGAATCCAGAGGTGAGGTACAGTGATAGCAGTGGACAACCCTCCTCACCAGGGACCGCAGTGAGTCTGCAAGCAGTGACAGCTCCTGACATTGCACTGTGACTGAGCAAGGTGCAAGCTTGAAGGTTAAACTGTTCTGTCTCACTGTGGTCAACTTGTCACAGACATTTCCTGCCCCCCAGTTGATATAGAGCTTCAAATTGCAATATTATTCCAGTACTGTGTAATAGCTACCCACATAATAATGTATCAATAATTGACTTCTACATGGCCTAACAGAAGTCTATTCAGGTGTGAAGTACTTAACAATAATCTGAAAAGGTGCAATTCCGTATAATTGCACCTTCACTCCATTACCATCATCACATCATAATGCTATATTATGTAGATGCTACAATGCTTTAGCTACGGGTAGGCCCCACTACCTTGACATAGCAATGCTTTCCTGTTCTCCTGTATGACTGGCAGTGGTTTATTCAGCAGCTACTGGTGTTTTAACACATAATGTGAAGGCTTTGACCTGAACATGAGGGATCAGAGCAGTGCTTTGTTCTCTCTCCTTCTTCTTCACTGTAATAACAGGGAGGTTTTTATAATGCCTCTCTTTCTGTCTCCACACCTCCCTGCTGAGAATAACAGGGGAATGAAAAGCCACTGATCCTGCAAGGCCTGTTGTTGCAAAACGCCTCCGTTGAGCCGCTACAGGCAGGCAAACAGGCAGGCAAACAGGCAGGCAAACAGGCAGGCAAACAGGCAGGCAAACAGGCAGGTATCACCACACTGTCACTCTGCTTTGGTCCCACAATATTCCTCTCAACGTCATATGAGGAACCTTGTTCAGGAACACAAGCTATATGGATGCTGTATGATCAAATGGTTTCATATAACAATGACAATTGGATTTAATCTAGAGATGGTACAGAGTTAATCATTACTATGCATTTATCTGTAGTTCCTAGGTTATCCTCATTCATAGGGTCATGTTATTGTCATTTTGTGAAACATACTCAAACATACTTCCTAGACTTGAGCGATATACCATTTATACTGTATACCGGGGTATTTTGAAATACTGACGGTATGATTTTCAATACAGCGGGGGCTGCGGGGTTGGGTACTACGCCACTGCTTACAACTATAAGTTAAATATAACTAGAAGAAATCTAAGATGTGTCAAATAAATTATATCAAAGCTCAGGACACCAACTATGCATTTGGTTTGCTAACTTGCTAGCTAAGTGGCTAGATGTCTAGATCAAGCTTCTTGGTTACAGCAGAGACATTCAATCCCTCCTGGATCTGGGGCCTCATTTATAACCATTGTAAATTTAACACCAAATATAAAAAAAAATGGAGATTTATAAACATGGCGCAAGTCATACACAAGCATGTTTCCCATTATAAATCAGACCTGTCGTAAAAAAAAGGAGCATTATAACTTGAAATACGCCCCTAATTCACCTTTAAAGGTAAATGTAACTCCTCTATTTGCTGTATACTTTGGAAGTATTGGAATTAAGCCAAGACAGTATCAAAAAGGAAATAAAAATGGCAAACTTGATCAAATGTCTTTGGAGGTGTTGTCAGAATGTTTTCTTTGCAGTGACATTTACAGCAAAAACGATTGCAAATTGTTGTGGACCTGTCAACAGATCTTTGAATGCAATAATGTTTCCTGAACCTAAATATGCTGCACTGCCCGTGAATTCTGAAACATTGTCTACACAAAAATATTTGATAAAACTACAGTAGGCCTACTTACAGTAGCCTACACACTTCAATGCCACATTTCAATCTGTTAAAATCTACTGTGTTATAAGCCACGCTCCCTGTCGGAAGCATAGAGCAAAACCTTAATGATAATATCATATCTAATAGGCCAATTAAATGAGAGATGTACATGGTCATTTGTTGTATAGCTACTTCGGGAATATTAACTCATCATGGCCAGAAAAGGTGAGAAATGTATTCTGCAACAGTTATGATATACAGTATGTATTATGTTTATAAATTAAATATTGTCTACTTGAGAAATGTGACATTACAGTATTCAGACGTAGCCTACAAACGTCAGTGTAAAAGGTGAACCTTCTGTTCTAAAACGGATCTTCGGATTGGGTCGCATAGAGCAAAATACTGGAAATAGCTTATCTCTATTTACTACTGTGATGTGGGTCCAATTAAATGAGAGATAGGACTGGGCCTCCCAAGTGGTCTAAGGCACTGCATCGCAGCGCTAGAGGCGTCACTACAGACCCGGGTTCGATCCCAGGCTGTGTCGCAGCCGGCCGCGACCGAGAGACCCATGAGGCAGAGCACAATTGGCCCAGCGTCATCCGGGTTAGGGAGGGTTTGGCTGGCTGGGATGTCCTTGTCCCATCGCGCTCTAGCGACTCCTTGTGGCTGGCCGGGCGCCTGCACGCCGGCCCCGGTCGCCAGCTGTACGGTGTTTCCTCCGATACATTGGTGCGGCTGGCTTCCAGGTTAAGCGAGCAGTGTGTCAAGAAGCAGTGCGGCCTAGCGGGATCGCGTTTCGGCAGACGCATGTCTCTCGATCTTCGCCTCTCCCGAGTCCGAGTTACAGTAACGGGACACAACTAACCACCAATTGGATATCAAGGGGTGAAAAGTACAACAAAAAAAGAGGCATGGGACAAATGGTAGCCTACACGAACTTGTTGTAGCCTACAGGCACGAGCAGCCTATGAAACCCTCAGGCAGGAAAGGTGGGTATTGTATTCTGCAATAATCATGAAAATAAAATAAATAATAACAAATATATGCCTATTTCAAATTATTTTTTAATGCAAAGATAAGAAAAATAAATGTTTAAAGGCAAATGTTTGTATAATGTTATTATATTTAGCTAGGCTAACTGTTTTTTTTGTTACGAATAAGTGTCATACATTCCCCGTTTGCACAAGGCTAAACTATTGCCTTCTTGCAATGCAATACTTCAACCACCTGAAACTGTGCGTACACACGGTTTAAAGGAAGCCGTCTCACGTCAAGTTCAGTTTTTATAAATGCCAACTTTTGAGTGAAATCTGGCACACGCATGTTCTGGGGCATATTTTGTGTGTACGCAACATTTATAAATGAGGCTGCTGTTGCCGAAGTAGTTTTGTACCCCTTGTGTACACATTCTGTAATACCTTATACACCGGGATATGGTACAGAAACGGTATGAAAATCGGGATAACGCCCAACACTAATACTTGCACACTTGCTCTGAAAAATTAGGAACTGTTATTAAATCATTTTTCATTCTCGGATGAATAATACTTTCATCCATCCCCAGCCCTCATACTGTATTGAGTGTGTCTGTGGGACTACTGGTGAGCTCTCTAGCTACCTCCAGCCTATTGTTCCCGGCTAGTCAGGGCTTATTAATGAGTGCTGCTCTACACAGCGGCAACGCATCATCATCACCCATTCAGTGGAGAATAATCCAGCAAAACCAGGTCATTGAGGCTGTTCTGAGGCTGTTCACACCAGCAGTCAGTCAGTCAGTCTCTCACTCTGCTGGCTCCTAATCACATCTGAATGAAGACATCCATTCTGATTACAGTGGAGCAGGCCAATTAACCACAGCCATGTTGTTATTCCTCTCTCATTAGCCATCGAGTGTGTATAAGTGTGTATGAGTGTGATTGTGCGTGCGAGTGTGTGTGTGTGTACACTCCCCCGGCGCTGACAGGCCGGTCCCTCTACGCGTTCGCTCACTGTCGGCTACAGTAGCTCACCACAGCAAAGCAAAGCCAAATGCTCAGGAAGCACAGCTTATTTATAGCATCCTGTTCTAAATTCAATGGATTTTCCATGATTAATAATAATGAGCTAGCTAACTACATATGGAACACAGTAAATGTTAAACAGCCAGGCTCAGTTGAAGTCATGTTGGAACTGCGCATTAACATGGGAGAGACATGTAAGCAATATGGCTATGAGCCTAGTGGGTGTCTCAGGAGAGTGACACATCAGTGGCTGTGTTGTGGTTTTGAATTTGAACCACCAGGCTAATTTTGAGCTTTAGTATTGCCTATGTGGCTGGTAGACTGGGGACAGTGAGGCGGTAGACTTGTGGCTGGTAGACTGGGGACAGTGAGGCGGTAGGCCTGTGGCTGGTAGACTGGGGACAGTGAGGCGGTAGGCCTGTGGCTGGTAGACTGGGGACAGTGAGGCAGTAGGCTTATGGCTGGTAGACTAGGGACAGTGAGGCAGTAGGCTTATGGCTGGTAGACTAGGGACAGTGAGGCAGTAGACCTGTGGCTGATAGATTGGGGACTGTAGGCCTGTGGCTGGTAGTCTGGGGACAGTGAGACGGTAGGCTTGTGGCTGGTAGTCTGGGGACAGTGAGGCGGTAGCCCTGTGGCTGATAGTTTGGGGACTGTAGGCCTGTGGCTGGTAGTCTGGGGACTGTAGGCCTGTGGCTGGTAGTCTGGGGACTGGTAGTCTGGGGACTGTAGGCTTGTGACTGGTAGTCTGGGGACTGTAGGCCTGTGGCTGGTAGACTGGGGACAGTGAGGCGGTAGGCCTGTGGCTGATAGTTTGGGGACTGTAGGCCTGTGGCTGGTAGTCTGGGGACTGTAGGCCTGTGGCTGGTAGTCTGGGGACTGTAGGCCTGTGGCTGGTAGACTGGGGACTGTAGGCCTGTGGCTGGTAGACTGGGGACAGTGAGGCGGTAGGCCTGTGGCTGATAGTTTGGGGACTGTAGGCATGTGGCTGGTAGTCTGGGGACTGTAGGCTTGTGGCTGGTAGTCTGGGGACTGTAGGCTTGTGGCTGGTAGTCTGGGGACTGTAGGCTTGTGGCTGGTAGTCTGGGGACTGTAGGCTTGTGACTGGTAGTCTAGGACTGTATTAGTGCTGAATGCAGAGGTGCTTGTTGAAGTAATTTCACACAGCCGGACCCTGGTATTATATTACATACTGATGTAGAAAGACTATAGACATAACATCAGGTCCACCATTATTGGCTCCCTTGATAAAGATGGGCAAAAAATACTATTTAATTGTATGCTCCCCCCAAAAATTGGGAAATGATATTATACTAATACAACTGCTCAGAGAAAGATATTTTGTTTAAATTGTGTCTAATGAAAGAGAAGTGTCTGTATTTTTTTTTTTAAATTAAAGCATAAATACATTTTTCTACCATTTTCAATAAGAATTATGCAAAGGCTTTGGTTTCTGGTCAAACAGATGGAAAGGGGGTCTTAGACAACATCTACCAGAAAAAGTCTTAAAAAGGGTGAGCACAAATACATCAAACACAACAATGCTGAAATAGAGGCCCATGCCAACAAATATCAACACATATATAGTTTTGGAAAAATGATTTGCCTTCTGTAAGTTTAAGAATGTTGCCTTGTACCTTCTAATTTCGTTACCAGAAATCCACATATCTTTAAGATATTTTCAAATTTCTCTCCCTCATAAGGGAGGATAATGAAAGTTCACAGAAATAACAAGGTAGACCTACCAATTAGTTAGTGTTTTTACTGACTGTTTGTTTATAAATTATTATGTGATTAAAAAACATAATTCTGTTACCAAATCGGTAATGGAATTACTGCAACTAAATTGGCTACAACAGGAAATCATAGTAGTCACAAACCACAGTTGGGTCACCTGCTACTGTCCTCCTTTCCACTGGCATACTGTTATGTTCAGCTCATAGGGTCACCTGCTACTGTCCTCCTTTCCACTGGCATACTGTTATGTTCAGCTCATAGGGTCTCCTGCTACTGTCCTCCTTTCCACTGACATACTGTTATGTTCAGCTCATAGGGTCACCTGCTACTGTCCTCCTTTCCACTGGCATACTGTTATGTTCAGCTCATAGGGTCACCTGCTACTGTCCTCCTTTCCACTGACATACTGTTATGTTCAGCTCATAGGGTCTCCTGCTACTGTCCTCCTTTCCACTGGCATACTGTTATGTTCAGCTCATAGGGTCACCTGCTACTGTCCTCCTTTCCACTGACATACTGTTATGTTCAGCTCATAGGGTCTCCTGCTACTGTCCTCCTTTCCACTGGCATACTGTTATGTTCAGCTCATAGGGTCTCCTGCTACTGTCCTCCTTTCCACTGACATACTGTTATGTTCAGCTCATAGTGTCTCCTGCTACTGTCCTCCTTTCCACTGGCATACTGTTATGTTCAGCTCATAGGGTCTCCTGCTACTGTCCTCCTTTCCACTGGCATACTGTTATGTTCAGCTCATAGGGTCTCCTGCTACTGTCCTCCTTTCCACTGGCATACTGTTATGTTCAGCTCATAGGGTCACCTGCTACTGTCCTCCTTTCCACTGGCATACTGTTATGTTCAGCTCATAGGGTCACCTGCTACTGTCCTCCTTTCCACTGGCATACAGTTATGTTCAGCTCATAGGGTCACCTGCTACTGTCCTCCTTTCCACTGGCATACTGTTATGTTCAGCTCATAGGGTCACCTGCTACTGTCCTCCTTTCCACTGGCATACTGTTATGTTCAGCTCATAGGGTCACCTGCTACTGTCCTCCTTTCCACTGGCATACTGTTATGTTCAGCTCATAGTGTCTCCTGCTACTGTCCTCCTTTCCACTGGCATACTGTTATGTTCAGCTCATAGGGTCACCTGCTACTGTCCTCCTTTCCACTGGCATACTGTTATGTTCAGCTCATAGGGTCACATGCTACTGTCCTCCTTTCCACTGGCATACTGTTATGTTCAGCTCATAGGGTCACATGCTACTGTCCTCCTTTCCACTGGCATACTGTTATGTTCAGCTCATAGTGTCTCCTGCTACTGTCCTCCTTTCCACTGGCATACTGTTATGTTCAGCTCATAGGGTCACCTGCTACTGTCCTCCTTTCCACTGACATACTGTTATGTTCAGCTCATAGGGTCACCTGCTACTGTCCTCCTTTCCACTGGCATACTGTTATGTTCAGCTCATAGGGTCTCCTGCTACTGTCCTCCTTTCCACTGGCATACTGTTATGTTCAGCTCATAGGGTCACATGCTACTGTCCTCCTTTCCACTGGCATACTGTTATGTTCAGCTCATAGGGTCACCTGCTACTGTCCTCCTTTCCACTGACATACTGTTATGTTCAGCTCATAGGGTCACCTGCTACTGTCCTCCTTTCCACTGGCATACTGTTATGTTCAGCTCATAGGGTCTCCTGCTACTGTCCTCCTTTCCACTGACATACTGTTATGTTCAGCTCATAGGGTCACCTGCTACTGTCCTCCTTTCCACTGGCATACTGTTATGTTCAGCTCATAGGGTCTCCTGCTACTGTCCTCCTTTCCACTGGCATACTGTTATGTTCAGCTCATAGGGTCTCCTGCTACTGTCCTCCTTTCCACTGGCATACTGTTATGTTCAGCTCATAACTGTTTTCTTTCTCTTTCTGTCGTCTGGTGGTCAAAGCAAGGGTGTGACAACAGTCTGGACAACCCCTCCCTCTCACTCTCTTTTCTCTCTCTCCAGTTAATGTCACCTCTCCCAGCTCTTACTGAAACCTACCACCTACCCTCTTTCCATTTACTGTAACCAGCGTCCTCACCCACTGAGCCAGTGATGCCAACTTAGCAATTTTGTTGCTAGATTTAGCAACTTCTCAGACTACCCTGGCAACTTTTTTTTCAAACAGCACCTAGCAACAAATGTAGCTACTTTTAAAAATGTATTTGGAACTTTTAGCAACTTTTGAAAAGTGACTCAAATCAAATGTTATTTGTCACATACACATGGTAAGCAGACGTTAATGCGAGTGTAGCGAAATTCTTGTGCTTCTTGTTCTGACCATGCAGTAATATCTAACAAGTAATCTAACAATTTCACAACAACTACCTTATACACACACAAGTGTAAAGGAATGAATAAGAATATGTACATAAAAATATATGGATCAGTGATAGCCGAACGGCATAGGCAAGATGCAGTAGATGGTATAGAGTACATATGAGATGAGTAATGTAGGGTATGTAAACATTATATAAAGTGGCATTATTTAAAGTGGCTAGTAATACATTTATTACATCCAATTTGTAATTATTAAAGTGGCTAGAGGTTTGAGTCAGTATGTTGACAGCAGCCACTCAATGTTAGTGATGGCTGATTAACAGTCTGATGGCCTTGAGATTGAAAAACAGCTTCTGTCTCTCGGTCCCCGCTTTGATGCACCTGTACTGACCTCGCCTTCTGGATGATAGCGGGGTGGACAGGCAGTGGCTCGGGTGGTTGTTGTCCTTGATGATCATTTTGGCCTTCCTGTGACATCGGGTGTTGTAGGTGTCCTGGAGGGCAGGTAGTTTGCCCCCGGTGATGCGTTGTGCAGACCTCACTACCTTCTTGAGAGCCTTACGGGTGAGGGCGGAGCAGTTGCCGTACCAGGCAGTGATACAGCCCGACAGGATGCTCTCAACTGTGCATCTGTAAAAGTTTGTTAGTGTTTTTGGTGACAAGCCAAATTTCTTCAGCCTCCTGAGGTTGAAGAGGCGCTGTTGCGCCTTCTTCACCACGATGTCTGTGTGGGTGGACCATTTCAGTTTGTCTGTGATGAGTACGCCGATGTGGATAGGGGGCTGCTCCCTCTGCTGTTTCCTGAAGTCCAAGATCATCTCCTTTGTTTTGTTGACATTGAGTGTGAGGTTATTTTCCTGACACCACACTCCAAGGGCCCTCACCTCCTCCCTGTAGGCTGTCTCGTCGTTGTTGGTAATCAAGCCTACCACTGTAGTGTGGTCTGCAAACTTGATGATTGAGTTGGAGACGTGCATGGCCACGCAGTCATGGGTGAACAGGGAGTACAGGAGAGGGCTGAGAACGCACCCTTGTGGGGCCACAATGTTGAGGATCAGCGGGGTGAAGATGTTTCCTACCCTTACCACCTGGGGACGGCCCGTCAGGAAGTCCAGGACCCAGTTGCACAGGGCGGGATCGAGACCCAGGGTCTCGAGCTTAATGACGAGTTTGGAGGGTACTACGGTGTTAAATGCTGAGCTGTAGTCGATGAACAGCATTCTTACATAGGTATTCCTCTTGTCCAGATGGGTTAGGGCAGTGTGCAGTGTGATTGCGTCGTCTGTGGACCTATTGGGGCGGTAAGAAAATTGGAGTAAGTCTAGGGTGTCAGGCGATAGTCATTTAGCTCAGTTACCTTAGCTTTCTTGGGAACAGGAACAATGGTGGCCCTCTTGAAGCATGTGGGAACAGCAGACTGGGATAAGAATTGATTGAATATGTCCGTAAACACACCAGCCAGCTGGTCTGCGCATGCTCTGAGGACGCGGCTAGGGATGCCGTCTGGGCCGGCAGCCTTGCGAGGGTTAACACGTTTAAATGTTTTACTCGCATTGGCTGCAGTGAAGGAGAGCCCACAGGTTTTGGTAGCGGGCCGTGTCGGTGGCACTGTATTGTCCTCAAAACGAGCAAAGAAGTTGTTTAGTTTGTCTGGGAGCAAGACATCGTGGTCTGCAACGGGGCTGGTTTTCTTTTTGTAGTCCGTGATTGACTGTAGACCCTGCCACATACCTCTCGTGTCTGAGCCATTGAATTGCAACTCTACTTTGTCTCTATACTGACGCTTAGCTTGTTTGATTGCCTTGCGGAGGGAATAGCTACACTGTTTGTATTCGGTCATGTTTCCGGTTACCTTGCCCTGACTAAAAGCAGTCAGTTTTGCGTGAATGCTGCCATCAATCCACGGTTTCTGGTTGGGAAAGGTTTGAATAGTCGCTGTGGGTACAACATCACCGATGCACTTGCTAATAAACTCGCTCACTGAATCAGCGTATTCATCAATGTTATTGTCCGACGCTATGCAGAACATATCCCAGTCCACGTGATCAAAGCAATCTTGAAGAGTGGAATCCGATTGGTCGGACCAGCGTTGAACAGACCTGAGCACGGGCGTTTCCTGTTTTAGTTTCTGTCTATAGGCTGGAAGCAACAACATGGAGTCGTGGTCAGATTTTCCGAAAGGAGGGCGTGGGAGGGCTTTGTATGCGTCGCAGAAGTTAGAATAACAATGATCCAGCGTTTTGCCAGCCTGGGTCGCGCATTCGATATGCTGATAAAATTTAAGGAGCCTTGTTTTCAGATTAGCCTTGTTAAAATCCACAGCTACAATAAATGCAGCCTCAGGATATGTGGTTTCCAGTTTACATTGTCCAATGAAGTTCTTTCAGGGCAGTTGATGTGTCTGCTTGGTGGGGGGGGGGGGGGGGTGGATACACGACTGTGATTATAATCGAAGAGAATTCTCTTGGTAGATAATGCGGTCGGCATTTGATTGTAAGGAATTCTAGGTCAGGTGAACAAAAGGACTTGAGTTCCTGTATGTTGTTATGATCACACCACATCTCGTTAATCATAAGGCATACACCCTCACCCATTATACATTTACATTATAGTCATTTAGCAGACGCTCTTATCCAGAGCGACTTACAGTAGTGAATGCATTCTTTTCATACATTTATTTATTTATTTTTTTTTTCTTCTGTGCTGGCCCCCCGTGGGAATCGAACCCACAACTCTGGCGTTGCAAACACCATGCTCTACCAACTGAGCTACAGGGAAGGCCAGAGAGATGTTTGTTTCTGTCGGCGCGATGCGTGAAGAAACCATGTGGCTGTACCGACTCTGATAACGTATCCCGAGTGAGCCATGTTTCTGTGAAACAGAGAATGTTACAATCTCTGATGTCTCTCTGGAAGGCAACCCTTGCTCGGATTTCGTCTACCTTGTTGTCAAGAGACTGGACATTGGCGAGTAGTATGCTCGGGAGTGGTGCACGATGTTCCTGTCTATGGAGCCTGACCTGGAGGCCGCTCCGTCTGCCCCTTCTACGGCGCCGTTGTTTTGGGTCGCCTACTGGGATCTGATCCATTGTCCTGGGTGGTGGTCCAAACAGAGGATCCGCTTCGGGAAAGTCGTATTCCTGGTCGTAATGTTGGTAAGTTGACGTTGCTCTTATATCCAATAGTTCCTCCCGGCTGTATGTAATAAAACTTAACCTGTTAGGGCTAGGGGGCAGCATTGACACGGCTGGATAAAAAACGTACCCGATTTAATCTGGTTACTACTCCTGCCCAGTAACTAGAATATGCATATAATTATTGGCTTTGGATAGAAAACACCCTAAAGTTTCTAAAACTGTTTGAATGGTGTCTGTGAGTATAAGAGAACTCCTATGGCAGGCCAAAACCTGAGAAGATTTCAAGCAGGAAGTGGCCTGTCTGAGAAGTAGTGTTTCATCTTGGCTCTTTTTATTGAAGACTCAGGATCTGTGCAATAACGTGACACTTCCTACGTCTTCCATAGGGTCTCAGAGCCCGGGAAAACGTTGAACGATATCGAGGTAGGCTCTGGCTGAAACACTTTATCGCTTTTGGCAAGTGGCCACTCAGAGTACTATGGGCTTAGGCGCGTGCCCGCTTCAACCGAATGGTTTCTTTTCCTTTGTCTGTTTATCTAAACGCAGATTCCCGGTCGGAATATTATCGCTATTTTATGAGAAAATGGCATAAAAATTGATTTTAAACAGTGGTTGACATGCTTCGAAGTACGGTAATGGAATATTTAGAAATCTTTTGTCACGAATTGCGCCATGCTCGTCACCCTTATTTAGCCTTTAGGATAGTGTCTAGAACGCACGAACAAAACGCCGCTGTTTGGATATAACGATGGATTATTTTGGACCAAACCAACATTTGTTATTGAAGTAGAAGTCCTGGGAGTGCATTCTGACGAAGACAACAAAGGTAATAACATTTTTCTTATAGTAAATCTGACTTTGATGAGTGCTAAACCTGCTGGGTGTCTAAATAGCTAGCCCTGTGATGCCGGGCTATCTACTGAGAATATTGCAAAATGTGCTTTCACCGAAAAGCTATTTTAAAATCGGACATATCGAGTGCATAGAGGAGTTCTGTATCTATAATTCTTAAAATAATTGTTATGCTTTTTGTGAACGTTTATCGTGAGTAATTTAGTAAATTCACCGGCAGTGTTCGGCGGGAATGCTAGTCACATGCTAGTCACATGTTAATGTAAAAAGCTGGTTTTTGATATAAATATGAACTTGATTGAACAAAACATGCATGTATTGTATAACATAATGTCCTAGGGTTGTCATCTGATGAAGATCATCAAAGGTTAGTGCTACATTTAGCTGTGGTTTGGGTTTATGTGACATTATATGCTAGCTTGAAAAATGGGTGTCTGATTATTTCTGGCTCGGTACTCTGCTGACATAATCTAATGTTTTGCTTTCGTTGTAAAGCCTTTTTGAAATCGGACAGTGTGGTTAGATTAACGAGAGTCTTATCTTTAAAATGGTGTAAAATAGTCATATTTTTGAAAAATTGAAGTAATATCATATCTAAGGTATTTGAATAACGCCACAGGATTCAACTGGCTGTTGAGTAGGTGGGATGCAAGCGTCCCACCTAGCCCATAGAGGTTAAGATTTCCTGGGGTAACAATGTAAGAAATAATACATAAAAAAACGAAATACTTCCTAGTTTCCTAGGAACGCGAAGCGAGGCGGCCATCTTTGTCGGCGCTGGAAGTGTGCCTCAAATGCTAAATGCACGCATTTTCCCTCTAAATGACACAAAAACGATTTTCTCGGTCACACACTCAGTCACAACACACATGCCTGGCTGCAAAAGTGCATTGTGAGTGACGTCAGCAGCAGGCGCTCAGCTCGTGCACAGGCAGCAGCAGGCCAGCAGCAATTTCAGCAAATTGCAAATCATTGTTGGCTGACTGCAGCAGCAGCACGGGTTCGATGAGCCAAACCCAATGAATATAGTTGGTCACGAATGTTTGATCTTGAACAGAACTTACACCATCAATCAACATGTCTCAAACCAAATTGTACAGCCAGAAGTACAGAAAAGAGTGGGAGCCTGTACCTGAACAAATGTCAAATCATATTTTTTGCCGAGATGGCCAGTCACTTTGAGTAACATTATTGTGTATTCTACGTAATGACGCAGTTTTACGTTATCACGCAATGACATCACAACGTCATTTAGCAACTTTTAGCAACAAATCAACCTGCCTCTAGCAACTTACCCTGAAAATTAGTTGGCAACACTGCACTGAGCACCAACCCACACCGGATGTCCATGGACGTTGAAAAGTAGTTGAAATTTGGTCAGTCCGCCCTGGCCGGACCAAATCTGAACCAATCATAGACAAGTTTGGGACAGCCCAATAGAGTACTGGACGTTCGTATTCCAATACTTGTGGGTACTCATAAAAAAATGAATCACAGTTCTTTTTTAACAATGAAAATGCTTTGTCTAAATTTGATAAATTAAATTGTGACAATGCTACACAAGGATATACCATGACGTGAAATTATTAATTCAATAAAACAACAATCTTTGGAATGTAGTGTTTATCACGTGCGCCCCATAAAAAGATATACCGTATTAGCCTACACGGGTTTCACGCGTTTGTTATTTTCTGCCAATCAAAGTGGCACTGTCTATAGTCAGGGGCTCCTTGTGTAGTAAGCAACGTGGGAGATCATCAATGCAAAATGGAATTACAATTACAGAATTAAGTTAGTTAAATTTGAAGGAGTAGGCTACAACTACGAGCAACCATCAGGTAGGCTATTGTTTAATCTGAATGGAGTTGTTATAGACAAGGACGGGAAGCGCACGAAAATGGCCTCAATTTTAGCCTAGGTAATGTTAGCTAGCTAGCTGGCTAACATAGCTGGCTATCTTTGCTAGCTTCTTGACATCGATTTGATGCAGTCAAGGTGGAACAGCCAGGTGGAATGATAGATGACCTATGGAAGTTTGTCTAACTAGTCTACGGTTGCTCTCGCTCTCTCCCTCCCGTGTAAAACTCATCGGCTACTGCCCACCGCACTGCTGCAAGCAAGTTGCACCAAAGTCAAGCAAGCCAGTTCCCAAGTTGAAATTTGTGAGTTTAAAACAAATTTTTTTTTACATAAATTTCGACTATACGGATATATGAAAAAAATGGCATGATATTATTTTAATAGTGAAATTATTTCAAAATGCCCATCCTCCCTACAGTACGGTACAGTACAGGGCGGCAGGTAGCCTAGCGGTTATAGCGTTGGGTCGAAAGATTGCTGGTTCGAATACCTGAACAGACAAGGTGTGTCGATGTGCCCTTGAGTAAGGCACTTAATCATTTGCTCCAGGGGCGCTGTACTACTATGGCTGACCCTGTAAAACTACACATTTCACTGCACCTATGTATTTCACAATAAAACATGGCAAGACTAATGTTGCACAACCAGGTGTGGAAAGATCTTAGGGACTTACCCAGAAAGACTCACAGCTCTTAGGGACTTGCCCAGAAAGACTCACAGCTCTTAGGGACTTACCCAGAAAGACTCACAGCTCTTAGGGACTTACCCAGAAAGACTCACAGCTCTTAGGGACTTACCCAGAAAGACTCACAGCTCTTAGGGACTTACCCAAGTAAGACTCACAGCTCTTAGGGACTTACCCAAGTAAGACTCACAGCTCTTAGGGACTTACCCAGAAAGACTCACAGCTCTTAGGGACTTACCCAGAAAGACTCACAGCTCTTAGGGTCTTACCCAGAAAGACTCACAGCTCTTAGGGTCTTACCCAGAAAGACTCACAGCTGTAATTGCGGCCAAAGGTGCTTCTAAAAAGTATTGCCTTAGGGGTGTGAATACTTATCTAAATGAGATATCTGTATTGCATTTTCAATAAATGTGCAAAGATTTCTAAAAACATTATTACGCTTTGTCATTATGGGATATTGTGTGTATATAGGTGAGAGAAAAAAACTATGTAAACTTGTGAATTCAGGCTGTAACACAACAAAATGTGTAATAAGTCAAGGGGTGTGAATACTTTCTGAAGGCACTGTCTGTCTGGGGAGTTTATTAGCAGCGGCAGCTGTTGATGCATACTAAATGTTATTGGAAGACTGGAAATGTAGAGGAACTAGAGGCTGCTACTGTAGTTATGCTGATTGACACTACTCATGTGAGAGGATAAAGGCTTAATTAGCAGGATGGGTTATGGGCCAGTTCCACTAACTGACTGAATAGAGGCCCCAGTCTATTGTGTTTCACAGTGAGTCACTGGCAGAAATGCTGCAATGTTAGTACAGTGGCTTTGCTAGTGATGCTGCTCAGTGGGTGAGCCCCCCCACCCCCACACACGGCAATGACAGGCAGAAACCTCCAGGGCTCAGACCCTCTCCTTCCCCGTCAACTCAGTAAGAAAGGACAGCCAGTACAGAACACAATAGGCCGGAGGACAACAAAGATCAGGGGCGGAAAGAACAGAGAAGGCCTGAATCTACTGTATATCAACTACACAGACCCAGCTTTAGGGTTCTCTCTATTCTCAGAAAGCCCAGAAACACACAAAACTTGAGAGGCAGGAATAAGAGTGTAATTCACCATCTGCTTAACAGGAACATATGCGCGGATTACTAGTGCTGAGTGCTTTTTGAGGTCGGTTCAATAATTTAAAACAAAAATCAGTTTTCGATTTCGATTATTTTCATTTGATGAAATAATGACATTAAAATAATTTTTGGCCTTTTTAATGGAAATTCCAAAGCCAAAAATAGTTCATTTAATTGCCAAAACATAGAAAATATTCCACTGTTTCTGTCAGGTTCACATTGATCAAGAAAAGGAAGTAATACGTAATAAAATAGTTTATATTGGATCTATATATAATGACTCATGTCTCCGCCCTAACATTGGCAGTTGTTCTCCCAAAGGCGGGAAAGCAGGCAACAAGTTTAGGCCCAAAATAATCCGGTAGAAACGAATTGGGCTTATTTTGGACAGATTTTCGCCTCTTCTTCTCTGACCCGTCTTTGTCCAAGCCGGACAAAAAACACTGCAATGGATTATCGTCATTGAAGTTAATTACCAGGTTTCGGTGCTGAACTAGGTTGAATATTTGCTTAACGAAAACTACAACTCCCTTCAGGCCAGCGTCCCACATAGTTCTTGACTTGATTTTTCTCATGTTGTGAATGATTTGATTTCACTCTTGAGAAAAGGCGCGATGGGCTCACAAAAAAAAACTAATTGGAATTCGAACAATTGAACAGACGTCAGTTGTCAGACGTCAGTTGTTAAATAACAAAAAAAGAAACACGAAATGTTGATTATTCGCACAGCACTATTGATAACCCAAGATATTAAATCCATATACTATGGAGACAAGGAGCTCGAGCCAAGAGAGTTTATTTACTAGGGACTAGTGAAGGGGGGGAATGGACACAGCTACATATCAGGACATCATTTTTAATTAAATATCGTGTCACATTGTTTGGACAATATTGTAATATTATTGTTGCGCCAGTTGGCTGTTCCTGCTCCAAAACTCCAGTATTGTTCCTTCATAGCTTGTTCTCCATCTTCTTTTTAAAGGTGCTACACCTAGAACTTCGCAGAATCTCTCCCATATGTGGAAGCTAGGTGAATTGCAACAGCACTAGGCTACATTCGAAACGAAAATCTCCCTGCCCCCACATCCCATTTCCCCGTAACATGGCGGAGACTCACTCTTCAGCCTTTTACTTTCGGTTTTATATTTCACAGCGATTTAGACGGTACAATGATTCCCTACACTATGCCGTGCTTGTTTTCTCACAAATTGACATTGAGCGAACAGCGTAGAATTTTAGCAACAAAGAAATGACAGCGCAATTTCTACATTGGCCACTTGAACAGAGTTCCACTAGATAACACAGCCACAAGTCAAATCAAATCACATTTTTACCCAGACTATTCACATTTATGTAGGTAGAGTTAATTAAAGTGACTATGCATAGATGACAACAGAGAGTGGCAGTGGTGTGGAGAGGGGAGGGGGGCAATGTGAATAGTCTGGGTAGCCATTTGACTAGATGTTCAGGAGTCTTATGGCTTGGGGGTAGAAGCTGTTTAGAAGCCTCTTGGACCTAGATTTGGCGCTCTGGTACTGCATGCCGTGCAGTAGCAGAGAGAACAGTCTATGACGAGGGTGGCTGGAGTCTGACAATTTTTAGGGCCTTCCTCTGACACCGCCTGGTACAGAGGTCCTGGATGGCAGGAAGCTTGGCCCCGGTGATGTACTGGGCCGTACGCACTACCCGCTGTAGTGCCTTGAGGTTGGAGGCCGAGCAGTTGCCATACCAGGCAGTGATGCAACCCGTCAGGATGCTCTTGATGGTGCAGCTGTAGAACCTTTTGAGGATCTGAGGACCCATGCCAAATCTTTTCAGTCTCCTGAGGGGGAATAGGTCTTGTCGTGCCCTCTTCATGACTGTCTTGGTGTGCTTGGACCATGTTAGTTTGTTGGTGATGTGGACGCCAAGAACTTGAAGCTCTCAACCTGCTCCACTACAGCCCCGTCGATGAGTGCTCGGTCCTCCTTTTCCTGTAGTCCACAATCATCTCCTTTGTCTTGATCACATTGAAGGAGAGGTTGTTGTCCTTGCACCACATGGTCAGGTCTCTGACCTCCTCCATATAGGCTGTCTCATCGTTGTCTGTGATCAGGTCTAACATGGTTGTGTCATCAGCAAACTTAATGGTGTTGGAGTCATGCCTAGCCGTGCAGTCATGAGTGAACAAGGAGTACAGCAAGGGAACTGAGCATGGACCCCTGAAGGGCCCCGTGTTGAGGATCAGCGTGGCGGATGTGTTGTTATCTACCCTTACCACCTGGGGGCAGCCGGTCAGGAAGTCCAGGGTCCAGTTACAGAGGGAGGTGTTAAGTCCCAGGGTCCTTAGTTTAGTGATGAGCTTTGAGGGCACTATGGTGTTGAACGCTGAGCTGTAGTCGTGAATAGCATTCTCACATAGGTGTTCCTTTTGTCCAGGTGGGAAAGGGCAGTGTGGAGTGCAATAGAGATTGCATCAACTATGGATCTGTTGGTGCAGTATGGAAATTGGAGTGGGTTTAGGGTTTCTGGGATAATGGTGTTGATGTGAGCCATGACAAGCCTTTCAAAGCACTTCATGGCTACAGATGTGAGTGCTACGGGTCGGTAGTCATTTAGGCAGGTTACCTTAGTGTTCTTGGGTACAGGGAATATGGTGTTCTGCTTGAAACAGGGAGAGGTTGAAAATGTCCGTGAAGACACTTGCCAGTTGGTCAGTGCATGCTCAGAGTACACGTCCTGGTAATCTTTATGGCCCAGTGTCCTTGTGAATATTGACCTGTTTAAAGGTATTACTCACATCGGCTGCGGAGAGTGTGATCACAGAGTCATCCGGAACAGCTGATGCTCTCATGCGTATTTCAGTGTTACTTGCCTCAAAGCGAGCATAGAAGTTATTTAGCTCGTCTGGTAGGCTCGTGTCACTGGGCAGCTCTCAGCTGTGCTTCCCTTTGTAGTCTGTAATAGTTTGCAAGCCTTGTCACATCCGACGAGCATCAGAGCCGGCGTAGTATGATTCAATCTTAGTCCTGTATTCAAGCTTTGCCTGTTTTGATTGTTCGTCGGAGGGCATAGCGGGATTTCTTATAAGCTTACGGGTTAGAGTCCCGCTCCTTGAAAGTGGTAGATCTACCCTTTAGCTCAGTGTGAATGTGAGGTCCCTGGCAATTCCCAACCCTACTAGGGACTGGGGAGAAAAGCACCTCGCCTTGACATGCCAGTCAAGTTTTCCAGCCCTAGTCACATCAACGATGTATACTTATTCTAGCTTTAAACCACTCCATGGCTTCACTCAGTCTCCTAAGACACTCCCATATAAATCTCCTGCCAGATAGACTGTATGAGGAAATTACAATGTGACAGCGAGTGACCTTGGGTTGCACTCATACCCATCATTTTCCCCATCATAATGGCCACTAGTGGACACTGAGGCACCTCATCAGTGCCTGGCTGCTACTATCATCAGCAGACAGGATAATCACTCATGTCTCTGCTAGCATGTTTTATTACAGAGCTGGTCAGCTATAGACTAGAGCACCAGAACCTACTCAGAGAGATGGGTGGGTGGATTGAGGAGGGAGATGGAACGGGAGAGAGGGAACGGGAAAGATGGTCATCAGAGTTAATAAAGTGTTACCTGAATACTTGCCTTACATCATGTGTAACAGTATACATACCTGACCATTTTGGAGCTTTCGCATTCAGATCTGAAAAACAAAGAGGCTACTGATTAGTATATTCATCAATTCATTGTGAATACATTTATCAGACAATCTAATTGAAAAAAATCTCAATTTATCAAGGACGATACGACAACGTAAATGACAAACCAGCCTGGTTGCTTCATTCAGTCAGTGATTAATTGTGAGTTTTAGAAGTAGTATTACAGAGAACCTGCAGCACTGAGCACTGCACTGTATGAATAGGGAAGAGCCAATTGAAAAGATGCAGTACAATACCAGCAGTCATAAATCAACACACTGCTGTGCTCAAGTCCTTCTCATGGTCTACATGTCAACAATACCAGGCGCAGTAAAGAATTCAAGCAATAAACTAGAAATCCCTGACAATATTGCTGTACATTGTGTTGCAAATAATACAATGCAATTACATTGACATTCCATCGGAGAGAGAAAACGTTATCCAGTGTGCCACTGTGGAGAAGCAAAGGGTTATTTCAAAACACTTTCGAAAAATATAAAAAAAACATTTGGCCAATGTAGGTTTTCCCCATGCTCATAATGATAGAGACCTATCTCTGAGACAAGCTCTGCTGGAATAAAGCTCCACATTTTTTAGACACTTCAGATAACTCAAGACAAAGCTGGTCTAACTCATTTCAACCTTGCAGAGGTAACAAAAACTGCTATATAAGAACTGGATATGAGGAGGATGTGTCCATTACATAGTGCTCAATTCTTGAAGGAGGGGCTCAATCTTACATGGAATTACAATTCATTGAGTTAGTACTTAAACTAAGTTAGCACCCAAGAGACCAGTATACATAGCTATCCTGCATCAATATCCTAAGCTTAAATGGATCTCTGGCCCTACACAGAACATTGTCCATTTGCAACCACACTCTTTAAACGCCCACACCAGTAGAAATTCGCTTTTTCGAGCTGAAAGACAAAGGCCAGAGCTGTCCCATGATGTTGCACAACAATTTAAGTCAATAAGTCATTGTTTTAGTCAAAGTATGATATATCTGGGCTTGAAGTGACAAATCTGAACTGCCCACTTTGTGCAAATCCATGTGAATGCTGTGTCTTTTCCTATGATATAGAAATTATTTTTTACCCTACGTTTTGTTTCAGGGCTGGTTTTTTGTTGAATGATACCACCCACCAGCATGGCTTTGTTTATTAATCAGAAACAGCTGCAAAGTTATTCCTCTTTGCAACTGATGAGCCAAACAACCTTGTGTCCACTTGGCCACCTTGAGCCACGGAGCACATTAAATTACCGGGTGCAAATGTATGTTTTGCACCTCCACTTTTTTTTTTTTTAAACAATAAAATTATCCTAATCCATTGGATAGTTTGTTAATGTTCACTTATTTGTTAAATTATTTTTGTACTTTCACCCCTTTTTCTCCAAAACACGACCCTGCCAAGCCGCACTGCTTCTTGACACTTAACCCGGAATGTGTCGGAGGAAACACAGTCTAGCTGGCGAACAGGGTCAGCTTACAGGTGCCCGGCCTGCCACAAGGAGTCACTAGAGCGCAATGGGACAAGGAAATCCCGGCTGGCCAAACCCTCCCCTAACCCGGACGATGCTGGTCCAATTGTGCACCGCCTCTTGACACAGCCTGGGATCGAACCCGGGTCTGTAGTGACGCCTCAAGTACGGCAATGCAGTGTCTTAAACCTCTGTACCACTCGGGAGGACCACATTTTCACTTATTTTTGAGCTAGATTGTATTAAGCTAGACTGTATTAATATATATATATATATATATATATGGTAGGGCTATCTTCTGTATACCACCCATATATATATATATATATTTTTATATTACCATTTTATATAATAGTATGATTGCGTGATATGATAGCATTTAGCAAACCCACTCGCTCCGTCGTCCCAAGATGAATGTTTTTGACCACTAAAGTTTTGCATCGCTACACGCTCCACTGCTTTGAATGGTATAACATTAGCTATGAACCACAAGTTCCTATCCAGATAATTAAAAGGCACCTGCAAAATAAAATTCAAGGAACTCATAGTTCCATGTTATCTGCGGCGTACATGATCATGAGCAAAGTCATTGTAGCCTATCATTTCACTTCCCCTGTGAGAACCATGAGCACAGGTTGACTTGGCTTTGCTTGTACCACAGCCGAAGACTGCCAGCAGCCTGCCTACCTACCTGACGTTGCAGTGTCATAACAATAAACAAAAACGCATATCAGCTATCTTTCAATAGTTATCCAAATTACCGGAGCATCATCTTACTCTTTCTAGCAATTTTATGGCAGATTCCCGGCCGCAATTTATGGAAGATGCCAAAACCTTGGAAATAACAATAGATTGTGACGTCAAAGATTGGCCAGTGGTTTACATCTGTGGCAAAGTCTTCCCTAAATCACTGCTTATGATTTACGGAAGGCTTCCAACTCCAGAACCAACCATAGAGCCAACTGGCTAATCTTTTGAATACGGTGTAGTAAAAGAAATACAACCGCAACTACAGATAACATCAGCTGGCTAAGTTAGCAAGATAGCTAGCTACACTGATAGCTGTCAGTGCCTTATTTGTTGATGATCAACTCCACATGGAAATTTCCACACCCAATTCACAAATATGTATAAATAGCCTTTGCTATTCATCCGAGGTGGAACCTGAAGGTGCATTTCCTCTCCAGGACAAGAAATTACATCAAAATAGTGGCGGCCATGCGATTCCACAGGAGTATACAGTACTATACACAGACAGAATGTAATAAATGCCACTATACCATTTAAGGGAAAGCGCTCCGCACATGGCTGTTCTCTGGAACACTGCACTCGGAGCCAATAAAGCTACAGGCTATATCTAGCAAAATGTATGTGCCGTCATCGCTTACTCATTCTCCTCATATGGAGTAGGAGGAAAGCAATACGAGTTGAAAGTTACCTTGCCTAGCTTGGGCATTTTCACTAATTATGAATGGACAGGAAATTGCTTGAGTTTCTTATTGTAAGTTGAGCTGAGAATAAAATCTAAAGTATGTGACTACAGCCTTTTTCCTAATTATGGGGGAATTTGAATTGTTGAATGAGGCGATGGTGGTCCTTTGGAATTATAGAACTTCATTGTTGTTTTCAACAGAACCATCTGGACTCTCTGGGGCTGAAGATTCGCTGCTGGCTACCTCTCAACACTATACTATCACACATGGCTACCTCCCTTCCACTCCTTCTTTCTCCCATTTCCCGCACTTCTATACCCTGCTGATCACCCAAGTCTCTTTCTCCTCAGAGTACATCGGCAACAGAGGGACAGCAGAGTCATCTCTCTCTCTCTCTCTCAACTCACCATCAGCTCTACTCCTGAGATATTAGAAGAAAAGTACTTAAACGTCTATATGGAGCTCTCTGTGTATTTGTTTTATCCTCAGCCATACAATCATTTAATTCCCAACAGAGGAGAAACTGAAACAGACAAAAATGTGATTATTTGATTGCTGGCAATGGCATTTGGTGCTGCTGGTGCCATCTCTCATTGTTGTTGTCAGCACATGATATGCAGGCTTCACACAATCGTTTTGAAATCTATTTGATTTAGACCAGGGATGGGCAACTCTAGTCCTCAGGGGACTGATTCGTGTAACAGTTTTGCCCCAGCCCCAGCTAACACACTGGACTCCAATAACCACCTAATCATGTTCTTCAGTTTAGAATGCAATTAGTTTAATCAGCTGTGTTTGCTAGGGATGGGGGAAAAAGTGTGACACCCCTCCTCCGGCCCCTGAGGTCTGGAGTTGCCCATCCCTGATATAGACAAACCACAGCTACCCATTTTAACAAACAGGTGTTAAATCTGTGTCACTCTCTGTCTGTGTGCCTCTGTATCCACTGATGTGTCTCACCCATATTGTGTGTGTGTGTGTGTGTGTGTGTGTGTGTGTGTGTGTGTGTGTGTGTGTGTGTGTGTGTGATCATGTTTAAAGTGCTCTGCACATTAGAATATTTGCCAAAGCTCTACTACAAACGGAACAAATACTGCTGAACAAACCAATCACCAAGTGGTCCAGTGAATTCGTTAGAGCAAACCCCCATCACATTCACCACTGAACCTGGTCGAGCTGAGCAGAGCAGCAACATTGGGTCAATATGAAGCGCTGAGAATCATTGACACACATAGCACAGCTCCCGTCCAATGCATTGCCAACTATTGTAATATTGATTGGTGTTCATACTAACCCTGTACCAGTGCAGCATGATAGGCATGCAGACATTACTCACTAACCGAGAAGTCCCATTGAATCATCACCCCTAGAATCATTTCTTGAATGAGAAACGCCATTTCCTTGAGCCCCCATTCGTGTCTGACAGGCTCAGAGCTGAGAAAAAAAAGTGACTGGGCTGCTTGAGTGGTCAAACTCTGGACAGCTCCTTTCCCACATAGACAGGCCATGTAAAGCTCTAAAAACCCTTTCAAAGAGAAGGCTACAGATGAGGCCTTTGCAATTTACAAGGATACTCAAATTCTGTAAAAATGACACATTCAATAGAAGGATGGAAAGTGAAGCACGTTGAATAGTAGGTTACAACATTATCCATTTATTTTCAAAAATGTAATTATATCGCTTTATATTCCTGTCTGGGTGAAGGGGATAGGTGACAATTTTTCAAGCCTTGAAAAGTGCTTTGGAATAACTCCAAGGAAAAATATGTAATACTGAATAATACATGACAATTCAAATAGTATGCACCTTTGAAAATACAGATTTACCTCTTTAAATAGTGCATTTACAGTACCAGGCAAATGTTTGGACACACCAACTCTTTATTATTACTATTAGCTACATTGTAGAATAATAGTGAAAACATCAAAATAACACATGCCATGTAGTAACCAATAAAGTGTTAAACAAATCAAAATATATTTTATATTTGAGATTAGTCCCCCTTTGCCTTAATGACATCTTTGCACAATCTTGGCATTCTCTCAACCAGCTTCATGAGGAATGCTTTTCCAACAGTCTTGAAGGAGTTCCCACATATGCTGAGCACTTGTTGGCTGCTTTTCCTTTTTTGCGGTCCAACTCATCCCAAACCATCTCAATTGGGTTGAGGTTGGGTGATTGTGGAAGCCAGGTCATCTGATGCAGCACTCCATCACTCTCCTTCTTGGTAAAATAGCCCTTACACAGCCTGGAGGTATGTTTTGGTTCAATGATAGGCCCGCAAACCAGATGGGATGGCGTATCGCTGCAGAATGCTGTGGTAGCCATGCTGGTAAAGTGTGCCTTGAATTCTAAATAAATTACAGACAGTGTCACCAGCAAAGCACCCCCACACCATCACACCTCCTCCTCCATGCTTCACAGTGGGAACCACACATGCTGAAATCATCCTTTCACCTACTCTGTGTCTCACAAAGACCAAAAGGAAAGATTTCCACCGGTCTAATGTCCATTGCTCGTGTTTCTTGGCCCAAGCAAGTCTCTTCTTATTATTGGTGTCCTTTAGTAGTGGTTTCTTTGCAGTAATTCGACCATGATTCACGTAGTATCCTCTGAACAGTTGATGTTGAGATGTGTCTGTTACTTGAACTCTGAAGCGTTTATTTAGGCTGCAATCTGAGGATGAACTTATCCTCTGCAGCAGAGGTATCTCTGGGTCTTCCTTTCCTGTGGTGGTCCTCATGAGTGCCAGCTTCATCATAGCGCTTGATGGCTTTAGCAACTCCACTTGAAGAAACTTTCAAAGTTTTTTACATTTTCCGGATTGACTCACCTTCATGTCTTAAAGTAATGATGTTCAGTCATTTCTCTTTGCTTATTTGAGCTGTTCTTGGTAGGGCTATCTTCTGTATACCACCCCTATCTTGTCACAAAATGACTGATCGGTTCAAACGCATTAAGGAAAGAAATTCCACAAATTAACTTTTAACAAGGCACACCTGTTTGTTGTAATTCATTTGAGGTGACTACCTCATGAAGCTGGTTGAGAGAATGCCAAGAGCCTGCAAAGCTGTCAAGGCAAAGGGTGGCTACTTCGAAGAATCTCAAATATAATTTGATTTAACACTTTTTTGGTTACTACATGATTCCATATGTGTTATTTCATAGTTTTGATGTCTTCACTATTATCCTACAATGTAGAAAAGAGGAAAAAATAAAGAAAAACCCTTGAATGAGTAGGTGTGTCGAAACTTTTGGCTGGTACTGTATATGATAATTAATGTACTCGATAACACATGAGCTTTTAGGATGCATTTTTAAGAGTGAACTTTAAAAAAACCCAACTGCAACGGTGTGATTTGAATGAAAACATACAGTGCCACATCATATCACCACTACAAAAGCTTTACTTTCACTAGTGCTTGAATTATGACCACTATAACATGCAACCAAATAAACCAACATTTGTAATGCATTCAAAAAGCAGGACAGGGGGCAGAAAGCACTTATATCAATAATTGATCTTTATATTTGCAATGTAAACATTGCTCTATATTAAATCAAATCCAATTATATTGGTCACATGCTTTGTAAACAAAAGGTGTGGACTAACAGTGAAATGCTTCCCAACAATGTAGAGATGGAAAAAATTTAAAAGTAATAGAAAAGTAAAACACCTAGTGATAAAAGTAATAGACACACAATGAGTAATGATAACTTGGCTATTTTCACGGGGTACCAGTACCGAGTCTTTGTGCTGGGGCACGAGGTAATTGAGGTCAATATGTACAAATAACTAGGCAGCGGCGACCCCAACTGTTTTGAGGCCTACCTGTTTATTAGCTAAAAACATGCTTTTTTTATATGTATTCAGACCCCTTCACTTTTTCCATATTTTCTTACGTTACTGCCTTATTCTAAAATTGATAGTTTTTTTTCTCCCTCATCAATCTACACACAATACCCCATAATGACAAAGCAAAAAAAAAGCAGGTTTTTAGACATTCTAAAAGAAATATCACATTTACAGAAGTATTCAGACCCATTATTCAGTTCTTTGTTGAAGCACCTTTGGCAGCGATTACAGCCTCGAGTCTTCTTGGGGAAATTCCCACCAAAGAAACAGTGACTTCAGAAAGTATTCAGACCCCTTGACTTTTTCCACATTGTTATGTTACAGCCTTATTCTAAAATGCATTAAATAAACAAATCTTCAGCAATCTACACACAATACCCTGTAATGACAATGCAAAAATAGGTTTTTAGAATGTCTGCACATTTATTAAAAATAAACAGAAATATCTTATTTACATAAGTATTCAGACCCTTTTCTATGACACTCGAGATTGAGCTCAGCTGCATCCTGTTTCCATTGATCATCCTTGAGCTGTTTCTACAACTTGAGTGGAGTCCACCTATGGTAAATTCAATTGAGTGGACATGATTTGGAAAGGCACACACACCTGTCTATTTAAAGGTCACACAGTTGACAGTGCATGTCAGAGCAAAAACTAAGCCATGAGGTCGAAGGAATTGTCTGTAGAGCTCCGAGACAGGATTTTGTCTGGGAAGAGTACCAAAAAATGTCTGCATCATTTATGGTCCCCAAGAACACTGTGGCCTCCATCATTCTTAAATGGAAGAAGTTTGGAACCAACAAGACTTTCTAGAGCTGGCCTCCCGGCCAAACTGAACAATCGAGGAGAAGGGCGTTGGTCAGAAAGGTGACCAAGACCTCGATGGTCACTGTGACAGAGCTTAAGAGTTCCTCTGTGGAGATGGGAGAACCTTCAAACCTTCATCTCTGCAGCACTCCACCAATCAGGCATGACAGCCCACTTGGAGTTTGCCAAAAGGTACCTAAAGACTCTCTGGTCTGATGAAACCAAGATGAATCTCTTTGGCCTGAATGCCAAGCGTCACGTCTGGTGGAAACCTGGCACCATCCCTACGGTGAAGCACGGTGGTGGCAGCATAATGATGTGGGAATGTTTTTCAGCGGTAACGACTGGGAGACTAGTCATGATCGAGGCAAAGATGAACGGAGAAAAGCACAGAGAGATCCTTGATGAAAACCTGCTCCAGAGCGGTCAGGACCTCAGACTGGGGGCGAAGGTTCTCCTTCCAACAGGACAACGACCCTAAGCACACAGCCAAGATAATGCAGGAGTGGCTTCGGGACAAGTCTCTGAATGTCCTTGAGTGGCCCAGCCAGAGCCCGGACTTGAACCCGATCGAACATCTCTGGAGAGACCTGAAAATAGCTGTGCAGCAATGCTCCACATCCAACCTGACAGAGCTTGAGAGGATCTGCAGAAAAGAATGGGAGAAACTCCCCAAATACAGGTGTGCCAAGCCTGTAGCGTTATAACCATGAAAACTCGTGGCTGTAATCGCTGCAAAAGGGGCTTCAACAAAGTACTGAGCAAAGGGTCTGAAAACGTATGTAAATGTTACCAGTTTTTCATTTTTAATGAATTAGCGAACATTTCTAAACCTGACATTATGGCGTATTGTGTGTAGATTGATGAGGGGAAAAAAGCTATTTAATACATTTTTGAATAATGCTGTAACAAATTGTGGAAAAAGTCAAGGGGTCTCAATACTTTCTGAAGGCACTGTATATAATTGTATACATTTTTATAAATGGCCTGTTTTGCATGTTATTTCGGCATTAATTTGCGTTACATATCAGCTTGCAAACAACGTAAATGTTTTTATCCTTGAGTTAATAAAGCCGCATACGAACATGGTGTCTTGAGTAAGGCAGCTCCAAAATGCAAGGGTTTAAACCTAGCTCAGTGCTTTCTGTGCTGGAGGGGCAGCCAGCTAAAGCACAGAGTGTAGACATTGGTAATGTTCTCTAGTTGTGCTGTGATTGGCTCAGTGTTCAGTCACTCCTGGGGCTAGGTAGTTCAAGCCCCCTTGGGTACATTAGAAGTGCCCATCCAAGAAGGCTCAAGATCATAGGGCACAGATAAAATTATGTGAAATCACATTATATCTACCGTAGCTTTGATTGGACTGACCAGATCAACATCATACTTTTCGAAATCTATGAATCACAATGACAATCTACAGGCTAATAATTTTCAACCCTTGTCATATGCAGAGAAATTATAGATAAAACGTATTGCGATGCAAAGCAATCACTATTTTGCTTCCCCTGCCTTCTATTCGGTGGAGAGGGTGGGTGGTCAAAGTCTGGGTTTAAGGGTTTAAAACATCTGTCTGAAAGGGCCAGAAAAGGTTGAATACATTGGCCATGCTGTCAATCCAGCATAACTTCTGCCACAATCAAAGCAACTGGGAACTCCAAACTGGGAAATCTCTGACTTCGATGCGTTCAAGACAACTGGGAATTCTGAGGAAAAAAAAGAGCTTCGACTGGGAAAATAAATGTTCAACGGTTCACCAACTCAGAATCTCTGGTCTTTTTCTAGAGCACCAACTTTCCGACCTGAAGATCACTGACGTCATGATTCAACCTCGTTTTTCCCCCCCAGAGTTCCCAGTTGTCTTGAAATCACCATAACTCCAGAGAATGCCAGACTTTGATGACCACAAAAAGGAATGCAGCGCCACCTTCCTGTTCAATTGAGCACAGCACAACAATAGTAAGTCCAAAAAAAGGCCTGTCTTGCATATTGTGGCATAGATTATGTAATATACCAGGGAGATATGTATACTGTAGCTAAGAAAGTAATACTAAGTGTATGTTGTGTAGCAAGCTGTTAGTAACCCATGTGTCTCACCCTAAGAATTTGGTCTCTCCCCCTCAGAACTTAGCCTACTGTTCTGACTTGGTGGTGCCCATGTAGCCTATAGCCAATTTTAGAGAAATGTCATAGAATACTGTTAAAGCTTTCGTTTTCTGCTTATATTATTTATGTAAGAATGGCCGATGATCTTAATTCTGTCCATTTCAAAAGAGAACATCAAATAGGCATATCGTCCATCTTAGCTCGCTCATTAATGTTTTAATCTAAATGATGGCTTGCCTCTTATGCGCTCATCATTCCCTTATGCCAAAATTTGTACATCCCAATTGTTATACTGCTTATATAGGTCTATCTTATTAATTAAGGATAGTACGCTTTTTTTCAATTTTCGTCTAAAATGACATACCCAAATCTAACTGCCTGTAGCTCAGGACCTGAAGTAAGGATATGCATATTCTTGTTACCATTTGAAAGGAAACAATTTAAAGTTTGTGGAAATGTGAAATTAATGTAGGAGAATATAACACATTAGATCTGGTAAAAGACAATAGAAACAAACAAAAAATATGCGTTTTTTTTTTTTTACATTTCTTTCATCATCTTTGAAATACAAGAGAAAGGCCATACTTTCACATAGGAGTTTAGGGCTGGGCAGTATACCATATTTTACTATACACACCGATATTTATGCACGGACCAGTTTGGGTTTTTACTTTACCTTCTATAAGGGTATTTTGAATGTTCGGTTTGTTAAATGTGATACGCCGCCGTGTGTAACGTCCATTTGTATAGTTTACTCTCCTACTTGAGTTATCCCCCTCCGCTCTCTCTCTCCATGACGCTTTCCACACAGACCTAGTCCCACCCCCTGTCACTCAAGGAGCGCATTTGTTGTTGCTTGACCACCAGACACTTTCGTTCAGTCTGCATGGTCAATGCAGCACATGCAACAATGTTGATGACAACGACATTGTTTCCACTTTGATCTTAATATAAATCCACAAGCGTTCTATAATTACAATATTAGTTTGTGTTTCTGCAAACAGCTAGTTTGTATTTTCTTAGCAAGTTAAGCTAAATCGTGTTAGCCACTAATGCTCAGAGCAAACATAGCTAGCTAATACAGCCTGATACCAGTACTGGTGGAGGCTTAAATCAGCATGTTGATTGTGCAACAGTATCTTCTAAATCAAAGAGGAATAGACGAAGAATGAATATGGCTATATGAATAAAGAGTCAATGTAGCCAAAGATTATAGGGCCCCCAAATAATGTTATTTGACGTGTATCTTTTTTGACACGCAAAGACCTAAACGGCGTTCCATAGAAATGAAATGACTGAACAAATGAACAATGAAACAGCACAGCAAGTAAGTGAAAGTAATAGGTTTTGATTATGTTTTACTGGTAATGGGGATATACGTAAATGCCAACAAAATAACTTTTTAGTCAGTGTGGCGTATGTAACCTTTATTTAAACTAGGCAAGTCAGTTAAGAACAAATTCTTATTTACAATGACGGCCAGGGACAATACTGGGCCAATTGCGCGCCGCCCTATGGGACTCCCAATCACAGCCGGATGTGATACAGCCTGGATTCGAACCAGGACTGTAGTGATGCCTCTTGCACTGACATGCAGTGCCTTAGACCGCTGGGTCCATATGTGTGTGTTAACTATTTAACTGTACTATAATGCTTAAAAGGCCGCTAAAATGTTAAATATCGGTATTGGGTTTTTTTGGCAAGAAAAATATCGGTATTGGCCAAAAACGTCATATCGGTGCATCACTATTTTGATCTAAATCACAATTACAACAACATTTGGTTAAAAATAAGGCCTAGTATTTTTACCCATATCGTGGCAGTGTGGAAATGATCTCAAATGAGTGCAGGAAATGCAGAAATGTATGGAAATGCAGAAAATTATTTTAGGTTGAAGTTGAATTGAACAGTATAAAACAATTCGAATGGAGAAAGACCCATTGAAATCATTTAGAATATATGTGTTGCCACCCTAGGGTCACACACTACTCATGAAGCAAATTTCAAACTTGTATTAATCAAAAACATAAAACACTGAAATCGTCAAAAATTTGAAAAATACCATATATGATATGATATTTTGGCCATATCGCCCAGCTCTAATAGCAGTCTAGGTGTAACTTAGATTTTTGCCACCCGATGGCAGCAGTGAGTGTGCAAAGTTTCAGACTGATCCCGTGAAGAATTACATTACTGCACAATATTTTGTATCAAGTCTGCCAGGAGTCTGCCTAAATGTGCCGAATTGGTCAATTGATACATTTTCAAGTACATAACTGTAGAGAACATACACAAATTCTATGGTAATAAAAAATGTACGTTTACACACTCCCAAGAATGGCATACATGATGGATCATTAGCTTATATACTAACTTTCACACATCTATACGGCCGGGTGTGTATGGTGCCAGAGACAGCAGTGGGGTCCAAACTGTAGACCCCAGTTCCTACATTTGAACATAAAAATGTATTTTATCAAACCAAATTATGCTACATTTTATCTCTGGGACCATCAAGAAGACAAATCAGAGCAAGATTACTGAATGTAAGTACATTACTTACCTTCAGAGGTGAATGTATTAACCTCTTGGGGCTAGGTGGGACGCTAGCGTGCCACCCGTGGTGCACTCCATCAACAGCAGGTGCATTTCAAGAGCGGCAAATTTGAATCCAAATAAATGTCAAAATTCAAATTTTTCAAAAATACAACTATGTTACACCATTTGAAAGATAAACATCTCCTTAATCTAACCACGTTTTACGATTTCAAAAAGGTTTTACGGCGAAAGCATAAATTTAGAGTATGTTAGGACAGTACATTTACAAGAGTTGTGTGTAATGTTTTGTCAAGTCAAAGACAGGGTCACCAAAACCATAAAACCAGCTAAAATGATGCACTAACCTTTTACAATCTCCATCAGATGACACTCCTAGGACATTATGTTAGACAATGCATGCATTTTTAGTTCTATCAAGTTGATATTTATATCCAAAAACAGCGTTTTACTATGGCATTGATGTTGAGGAAATCGTTTCCCTCCAATAACCGGCAGTCAAGTCAGCGTCACAAATTAAATAATTAAAATTAGAAAACATTGGTAAAATATTATATTGTCATTTAAAGAATTATAGATTTACATCTTTTGAACGCAATCAACTTGCCAGATTTAAAAATAACCTTACTGGGAAATCACACTTTGCAATAATCTGAGCACTGCGCCCGGAAAAATACGCGTTGCGATACAGACTAGACGTCATGTTGGGGAGATCTAAAATCGAAAATACTATGTAAATAATCCATTACCTTTGATTCTCTTCATCAGATGTCACTTCCAGGTATCACAGGTCCATAACGAATGTAGTTTTGTTCAAAAAAGCTCATCATTTATGTCCAAAAATCTCCGTCTCGTTAGCACATGATGTAAGCCAGCCGGACTTCTCGTCATGAACGAGGGGAAAAAATATATTTCCGTTCGTTCAAACATGTCAAACGTTGTATAGCATAAATCATTAGGGCCTTTTTTAACCAGAACATGAATAATATTCAAGGTGGACGAATGCATACTCTTTTATAACGTATTGGAACGAGGGTACCCAACATGAACTAGCGCGCCAGGTGTCTAATGGGACATCAACGTTCCATGGCTCTTGTTCGGTCAGATCTCCCTCCAGAAGACTCAAAACACTTTGTAAAGGCTGGTGACATCTAGTGGAAGCAATAGGAAGTGCCAAAATATTCCTAAACCCCTGTGTTTTTCAATGGGATAGGTTTAAAGTCAATACAACACATCAGGTATCCACTTCCTGTCAGAAAATGTCTCAGGGTTTTGCCTGCCAAATGAGTTCTGTTATACTCACAGACACCATTCAAACAGTTTTGGAAACTTTAGAGTGTTTTCTATCCATATATAATAAGTATATGCATATTCTAGTTACTGGGTAGGATTAGTAACCAGATTAAATCGGGTACATTTTTTTTAATCCAGACGTGCAAATGCTGCCCCCTAGACCCAACAGGTTAAACCAGTTGCCGTGATGAGTTTTGTTGTTGTGCACTCTCCTCAAACAATAGCATGGTGTTTTTTCAATGTAATAGCGACTGCTAATTGGACACTGCAGTTAGATTAACAAGAATTTAAGCGTTCTGTCCATATAAGACATGTCTATGTCCCGGAAACTTGATTGTTGTGTACAACGTCATTCTAGTCACATTAGCGCACGTTAGCAACAACCGTCCCATTTTAGGGACACCCATCCCGTAGAGGTTAATACTTTTAGGCAATGTTGGAATGATGCATTTCTTTGTTTTGCTTACTTTGTGTATTATAATTTCTCTACGAGGAGGGGATACTATAATGTTGTTGGGTCTGTAGCCATGTTTGCCAGTGAAAGTTCAGTAATAGACCCATGTAATTCCAGTTGATATTGCAAGGGTTGTTTTGTTTGCGCAATGCTCTGTCTCTGCATCGGTATAGGCTTATTGTCTATAAAAGTGGATCCTCATGATTGGATTTTCCTTTCTTTTTTAGCTCTCGTAGGCCTAATAAAATACTTAAAATGGTAGGCTAACAGTGTGTGTCTCTCTCGCTACTTAAAATAGAGTAAAGTTTAGGCCTCAACATCTTGCTAAATTTATCTGAACTAACACCTATCTGAATTTCTGTCGGTGTCCATTTTGAAAGTGCTGAACAAAGGGCTACCTCTTCGCAGCTCGTTTGCTTGCAGTTGCTTATACTTAGAGAGTGTTAATGATATAAAAACAAACATGAATTTACTGAACAAATGTAACAATGTTTGTGTATGCTTCAATACTCGTGTCAACATTTGTTATTACTGAAGGAGAATGCGGTTTTTATTGAGTTACACACAAATCCACCAGGAGTCAGTAGAAAACATATTTATTTAAGCAAGTCAGCCATACCAGGGGTAAGGATTCACTCCATGGTGCTGAAAGGAAAGCTCTGCTGTTAGGACAGCTTTATGTAGGCCCTAACAGTGTGGGCACCGTTTGTCACCATTATAGTGCAATTAATGTATTGTTTAGTGTTGTGTAGTGACATTGTTGGCATGCATCTAAAAAAAATTGGTTGAGTTTGCCCCACTAAGTTTAACATTATAAAATTGCCACTGTAACTGAGAACAAAGTGAAAGATAGTAAACAGTAGCAGCAGTGTATGTGTTGAGTTAAAAAAGTTAGTGCAAAAAGGGTCAATGCAGATTTATTTTGATTTCACCTTTATTTAACCAGGTAGGCCAGCTGAGAACAAGTTTTCATTTACAACTGCGACCTGGCCAAGATAAAGCAAAGCAAAGCAGTGCGACAAAAACAACAACACAGAGTTACACATAAACAAACGTACAGTCAATAACACAAAAGAAAAGAAAAATAGAAAAATCTATGTACAGTGTGTGCAAATGTAGAAGAGTAGGGAGGCAATAAATAGGCCATAGAAGCTCAAATAATTACAATTTAACAATTAACACTGGAGTGATAGATATGCAGATGAGGATGTGCAAGTTGAAATACTGGTGTGCAAAAGATAAGAAAAAAAAGAACGTCTGTCCCCAAAGGATTTGATTTGCTGGTTTTAAGCATTAAACTTTCAAATAGCTCTTTATAGACTGTTGCTGGGTGCTATCGTCCTCCATCGGCACCAGCCTGTACACTAAGCTCTCTCCTGGCCCCTTACACCAAGTCTGAATTTGTCCTGCTAGGTGACCTAAACCGGGACATGCTTAAACCACCTGACCAAGTCCTAAAGTAATGGGACTCCCTAAATCTTTCTCAGATTATCACCAATCCCACAAGGTATGACTCCAAACACCCAGAAAAGGCTACTCTCCTCGATGTTATCCTCACAAGTAATCCTGATAGTGATCACTGTTTTACAGCCTGTGTTCGTAATAGCTGCTCAGTGAAATGACCTGTCCTGATTAGTCATAGACGCTTGCTAAAGAACTTGAATGAGCAAGCCTTTCTTCATGAACTGGCCTCTGTAAAATGGTCAAGAAACAGCTTGATACCCTCTGTCGAAGACGCTTGGACCTTCTTTTTTGAAATTTTCAGTGATATTGTTAACAAACATGCCCCCATAAAGAAAGTTACTCCACCTCAAAAATAGCATATGGCAATTGCAATAAGTGCACTCAGGCTATCCAGAAGGCCAAAGTTAGTTACTTTAAGGAGCAGTTCTCTCTCTGTGGGTCTAACCCCAAGAAGTTCTGGAAAATGGTTAAAGACCTGGAGAATAAACCCTCCTCCTCACAGGTGCCCATGTCCCTTAAAGTTGATGATGTGGTTGTTACTGACAAGAAGCACATAGCTTTTTAATCACCACTTCATTAAGTCAGGATTCCTATTTGACTCAGCCATGCCTCCTTGCCCATCCAAGATTTCCTCATCTCCCACCCCTTCTAATGCGACTATCCCCGATGCTTCTCCCTATTTTTCCCCTGCCCCGCTACAAAGTTTCTCCCTGCAGGCAGTCACTGAGCCCGAGGTGCTAAAGGAGCTCCTGAAACTTCACCCCAAAAAAACATCTGTGTCAGATGGTTTAGACCCTTTCTTCTTTAAGGTTGCTGCCCCTATCATCGCAAAACCTATCTCCGACCTTTTTAACCTGTCTCTCCTTCTGGTGAGGTTCCCATTGCTTGGCAGGCAGCCACAGTTCATCCTTTATTTAAAGGGGGAGATCAAGCTGATCCTAACTGTTATAGGCCTATTTCTATTTTGCCCTGTTAATCAAAAGTGTTGGAAAAACTTGTCAATAATCAACTGGCTTTCTTGATGTCTATAGTATTCTCTCGGGTATGCAATCTGGTTTCCGCTCAGGTTATGGATGTGTCACTGCAACCTTAAATGTCCTCAATGTCACCATTGCCCTTGATTATAAGCAATATTACATTTACATTTACATTTTAGTAATTTAGCAGACGCTCTTATCCAGAGCGACTTACAGTAGTGAATGCATACATTTCATAAATGTTTTTTTTTTTTTTGTACTGGCCCCCCGTGGGAATCGAACCCACCACCCTGGCGTTGCGCACACCATGCTCTACCACTGAGCCACAGGGAAGACCATATTGTGCTGCTATTTTTATTGACCTGGCCAAAGCTTTTGATAAGGTAGACCATTCCACTCTTGTGTGCCGGCTAAGGAATATTGGTGTCTCTGAGGGGTCTTTGGCCTGGTTTGCTAACTACCTTTCTCAAAGAGTGCAGTGTATAAAGTCAGAAAATCTGCTGTCTCAGCCACTACCTGTCACCAAGGGAGTACCCCAAGGCTCAATCCTAGGCCACACGCTCTTCTCAATTTACATCAACAACATAGCTCAGGCAGTAGGAAGCTCTCTTATCCATTTATATGCAGATGATACAGTCTTATACTCAGCTGGCCCCTCCCCGGATTTTGTGTTAAATGCTCTACAACAAAGCTTTCTTAGTGTCCAACAAGCTTTCTCTACCCTTAACCTTGTTCTGAACACCTCCAAAACAAAGGTCATGTGGTTTGGTAAGAAGAATGCCCCTCTCCCCACAGGTGTGATTACTACCTCTGAGGATTTAGAGCTTGAGGTAGTCACCGCATACAAATACTTGGGAGTATGGCTAGACGGTGCGCTGTCCTTCTCTCAGCGCATATCAAAGCTGCAGGCTAAAGTTAAATCTAGACGTGGTTTCCTCTATCGTAATCGCTCCTTTCACCCCAGCTGCCAAACTAACCCCAATTCAGATGACCATCCTACCCATGCTAGATTACGGAGACATAATTTATAGATCGGCAGGTAAGGGTGCTTTCGAGCGGCTAGATGTTCTTTACTGTTCGGCCATCAGATTTGCCACCAATGCTCCTTATAGGACACATCACTGCACTCTATACTCCTCTGTAAACTGGTCATCTCTGTATACCTGCCGCAAGACCCACTGGTTGATGCTTATTTATAAACCCTGTTAGGCCACTCCCCCCATCTGAGATATCTACTGCAGCCCTCATCCTCCACATACAACACCCGTTCTGCCAGTCACATTCTGTTAAAGGTCCCCAAAGCACACACATCCCTGGGTCGCTCCTCTTTCTAGTTTGCTGCAGCTAGCGACTGGAACGAGCTGCAACAAAACACAAACTGGACAGTTTTATCTCAATCTCTTCATTCAAAAGACTCAATCATGGACACTCTTACTGACAGTTGTGGCTGCTTTTGTATGATGTATTGTTGTCTCTACCTTCTTGACCTTTGTGCTGTTGACCTTGCCCAATAATGTTTGTACCATGTTGTGTTGCTACCATTTTGTTGTCATGTTGTGTTGCTACCATGTTGTTGTCATGTTGTGTTGCTACCATGTTGTTGTCATGTTGCTACCATTTTGTGTTGTCATGTGTTGCTGACTTGTTATGTTGTTGTTTTAGGTTTCTCTTTATGTAGTGTTGGGTCTCTCTTGTTGTGATGTGTGTTTTGTCCTATATTTATATTGTATTTATTTTTTAATCCCAGGCCCCGTCCCCGCAGGAGGCCTTTTGCCTTTTTGTAGGCCGTCATTGTAAATAAGAATTCGTTCTTAACTGACTTGCCTGGTTAAATAAAGTTTAAATAAAAAAAGGCACGATCTGTTTCTGTAGAAAAAGCCAACTTTATATCTTAGCTTTTTAAACAGCTCATCTATATGTTTTTTAAACATCAAATCCATATGTATCCAAATGCATAAGTAATATATGTGGAACACATTCGATTGGAGAACCATCTAATGAGTTAACATGTAGGTCATCTGAAACATTTTTATAGGAGTTTAAAAACATGTATTTAGTTTTGCCCGTATTAAGCACACATTTTAAGTGAGCAAGCTGTAGAGCATTCTGAGGATCTGAGGGCCCATGCCAAATCTTTTCAGCCTCCTGAGGGGGAAGAGGCATTGTTGTGCCCTCTTCACGACTGTGTTGGTGTGTTTGGAACATAATAAATCCTTAGTGATGTGGACACAGAGGAACTTGAAGCTCTCGATCCACTCCACTAAAGCCCCGTCGATGTAGATGGGGGCGTGCTCAGCTTATGACATGAATTCATCACGGGAAGCTTCGGAACTAACTCTAAGCAGAATCTATCATGGTTGTAGGAGTATGCTGATCGGGCTGGCACTTTGCAACAGAATGCGATTTACACTCTTTCCTTCCACATTAGGCCTCACAGAACAGCTGCAGAGGTGCATTCCAGCAGCCCTTTCAATAATGCATGAAGTGCCAGATCCCATTGGAGGTATCATTCTACAGGAAGACCTTTACAGGCTCCCTGATTGGCGGGGCCCATATTCCTTCTCATAAAGAGCCATAATCTCCTGTGGCACGTGGAAGATTTCAATCCAGCTGCTTCCTGGAAACATCTCAGCTTCCTATCACTACTGTCATGTTCTCATTCCTTCTCTTTCCCTCATTCTCTCTCAGACAGCTTCACCGCTTCCTCTTCTCTGCCCTGGCTGGGTCAAAGGTTAGCCAGCCAGGAGACAGACTGTGGGAGGACACTGTACTTCCTGTTAGAGAGTAAGGGTAAGGAAGGACAGGAGGGTGTACACCACCACATCACACCACCACAGGGCTCAAACTGCTGACTCAGCCTTTATCAATCTGCCTTTCTGCATCAGTAAGCGCAACTGGACATGACTGCAGAAGTGCACCGGACGGCTCTTTTGATAATGGCTTCCTGCTGTGCTTCATTTACTTATATTGGCACACTGTCTTTATGTGCTGTGGCACATCCACAACAGGCCTCCGATCCACCTCTCACAATACAACAACCAAATCAGAATTAATAAACTAATGAATGATCTGTGAGAAGAAAAAAAAAAAACTCTTTCATATACAATCATTTTTTACTGTGACACGGTTTACTTGCGCTGTATGCCTTCAAACACACAGTATAATATCTAGCTAGGAGACATTTCCCCAGAGCTATTTATTCTTCCTTGGCTTGTTTCAGGGCTGACCTGGCCTACAGTAATTGCTTGCATTATTTGTTATTCCACAGTAAATTATTTACTGAGGTTAAGGCTTGAAGGCCAAACATGCCTTCCAGCTTTTTGTTAGATACATTATAAAAAGTGGAAAAGCTGTGATGATAGAGGAAGTTCGCATGTGGCTATTTCCTCTTTTTCTCTGGGTACGGAAAGCATGAGTAATTACCGATTGGCCAAGGTGCCTGATTAGTTTCCCCAGGTAGAGATGATTTAAAATAAAACTGTCATACACTGAGCATAAAACCAAATAATACAAATGAGAGCCTTTTTTATAGTCCTACTTGGAAAAGCATGGATATTAGTGTTCATCAAAACACCTTCTCATATATATATATACACACCACTACACCACCTACTAAACTATATTGTTTTGCCCTCAAGTATTTTGATTTATCAAACGGGTTTCATTTTCAGATTGATTGGTGCAGGAAGACAGACAGATATGAAACCCTTCAAGCCGTGGTGAACAAACATATTCCTGCAAGCTGTAGGCCTAATGAAAAAGAATGTAATCGTGTCAAAAACAATGAACTGTTAATAGAAAACAGGGAGGCGCTTTTCCAATTTTCTGTTTCTTGCTTCACATCACAACAATGTCACCAAATGATCAATGGCTTTAACTTATGTTCAGCAACAGCAGCAGCTCACTCATATTGGGTCTCCTGAAAACAAACATTCTTAACCTTATCCAGTTCTCTAGAACTTCTCCTTCTAAGACCATTCCGAACATCTATTTCCCTGACACGTAACACCACCCAGAATGCAGCCTTTCAGCAGAAAATGTTGATGATATGGTGTGTGTGTTTACATGTGCTCCTGCTCCGTACAGACCCCAGTCTACTGTGTAAATGAAGACCATTCATCATAAAGCAGACCCCAGTGCACCACACAGTTATGAGGTCTACACAGTTACCCCATTACTGAAATTCAAATGACCTGTATTAATCAACTACTAATTACACAGAGAGGTGTCTGGCTAACCAGTTATAATGAGTCTGTCTGATCATCTGGTGTGCTATGCTTCTCATTGAGCAAGCTAATTATGCATCATCATGACCCCACACCCACAGCAGGGCTGAGAGCGTACTCCTTTCAAGTCCTGCTCCTAGTCGTTCAAACTGAGACAGGTGCACACATACAGTATGTACACACGCATTCTTGTGAAAATTCACAAGTACACACGCACATGCATGCACACACACGCCACACATACCGTCACAGATGAAAAGTGCCTCATTAATCCACCTTTCTTTTCTCTCCATCTATTTCCAGTGATTGCACCACAGTGGACAATAAGTTATTTAGGCAAGAGGAGTGGGTGGTGGTGCAAACCTTTAAGGCGTGACACACACTGTCAGTCATGTGTATAGTTGTCAAGGGAGCAGCCATGCCTTTATAGACAGACTGCTGCAGGATGTTTCATCTGTCTCTCTGTTCCACTTAGCTGCTACATGCTAAATAGAAATGTAACCTGGTGTCTAACGGTGGCCGCTACTGCTACAATTGAGACTCTGATCACATACCGAGCACCTTTAGACTTTTTTCAAACAAAATGTTTAAAAAAAGTAAAGATACAGTCAAATAAAGCTATTTCTCTCTCCAAGTCAAATCCTAGATTGTCGGCATCAGTGACTGTATAGGTTGGCATGTGTAGACTGTCTGTCTGTACAGAGGGTAAATTCCTCCTCTCCCAACAGAAACTGAAGACTAGCAGCTGTCCTAACAAAAGACCGAATACACAGAAATTAAGAGATTTATATTTCCTTCCAACTGCATTCCAGAATATATTGCTTGGATTTTTAACAGCCTTAGCAATCTTTAGTAAAGACCAAGGTGAAGCAGAAAGCATAGCTCCCACTGGCAGATACAGTGCCTTCAGAAAGTATTCACACCCCTTGACTTTTTCCACATTTTGGGGTGTTACAAGGTGGGATTAAAACGGATTTAATTGTCATTTTTTTGTCAACAATCTACACAAAATACTCTGTAATATCAAAGTGGAAAACAAATTCTAACATTTGTAAAAAAGTATATATATTTTTAAATAAAACACTAATGTATCTTAATTAGATACTAGGGATGAAAGGGTCACTGGTTTCGCGATAAACCACAGTAAAATTCCTAATGGTTAGTATTACCGTTACAAATTGTAATTATCATTAAAACAGTGTTTGATTACCGCGGGTTGAAAAACTCACGGTAAATACTGTCCAGCATCAACCAAAGTTAGCAACAGTCTGACGCAGGCTCAGCATAAAACACGGGGTTTGTTTTGTGTCAAAACATGGTGGAAGGCAGTGACAGCGCTCAGGAGATTTTTCAGCCTTCTAAGACGACCAAATCTGAAGTGTGGTTGTATTTTGGGTTTTACAAGAGTGCTGAGGGAAACTTAATTGAAGATGGTCACCCTGTCTGCAGAACCAAAAAAAAATAGCTGGCAACATCTCAAATCTCTTGAGTCATCTTCGTGACCACCAACCACTACTTTATAGCGAATGCAAGGTAAGTTAACTTTTACCTCAATGCATGATGTGGTTTGTCTGTCTAACTTGCTAATAGCTTGTCAATAATATAAACTGAAGCTTTCAGTGTTACCTACTCTTGTAAAAACACTACAAGTTGTTCTGCTGCTGTATGCATCGTGTGTCTGCAGACTATTCACCCATTGCATAAAATAGACTGTGTGTGTGTGTGTGTAAATAATAATTATGTAACAATAATAATAATAATACATTTTCTAATCCCTTGTTTACAGAGTGGGCGAGCAGCAGGCAAACCCAGTGATGCTACTGGTCCCTCCTCATCTACAGTTGTGACATGACACAGACACTCAAACAAGCATTTAAAAGGCAGGCTGCTTATGCACCCACATCTAAAAATACTGAAGACCTCACTGCAGCCCTTTCATATTACATTGCAAAGGACATGATGCCATTTCAAATTGTTGAGAGGCCTGGCTTTCTGAGGCTGATGAAAGGTTGCCGTGTCTCATTACAAAGTGCCATCACAAACATAATTTTCCAAGACTGAAATCCCAAACCTGTACAACCAGGTTAAAGCTGATGTTGGGAAAAGTTTGGCTCAAGGAACATGGTTTACTGCAACTACTGACCTCTGGACCAGTGAAAGCAGGGGGTGGTTAACCCTACATCAGCTTCACTATCCATTACCTCACCCCAGACTGGCAACTGGAATCAAACGGCCTGGAAACACAGTTCTTCCCAGAAGATCACTCGGCTCTCAACATCAGAGTTTTTTGAGAATATGCTGGAAGAGTGGGGGATCAATAAGACAGACCTGGTCTGCATAACCACAGACAACGCAACCGACATGACCAAGGCTTTTGAAGAGTTCCCAGATCTGTGGCTTGGGTGCTTTGGCCATAATTTGAACCTGGCCATCTCAAAGGCTCTGAAAATTCAGAGAGTTGACACAGCAGTCAAGGCCTGCCGTCATCTGGTCCAAGGCTTGTCACGGAGCTGGAAGAGAAGGAGAGAACTGAGAGAAAAGCAAGCTGCCCTCAACATGCCACAGAAGGCTCTGATCCATGATGTGGATCTACATCCAAGATGCTTGAGCATTTCCTCAGCCAACAGCAGCCAGTCTGTGCGACACTGGCTGGAGAAAGAGGAACATGCCATCTGATGCCGACGGATGCCGACATAAGTGTAATGGAGCAACTGTGCCAGCTCCTTGAACCTTTGAGGCAAATGCATCTGTAAACTTGCTCAGAGACAAGAGTGACACTGTCAGCCATCAAGCCTGTCCTGGACCACATCACCCATGATGTTCTGGTGGAAAAGGATACAGAGCCATCACTGACTAAGGAGATGAAAATGGTAATGAGAGAAGACCTTAACAACATATGCAAAGAGAGTCATGTACATGGCTTGTTTCATTAACCTCCTCTTCAAAAGGAGCTTTTTAGATGAGCCTTAGGCTGCAAAAGTTGACACTGACAGCTGTGTCCAGGAGGCCTTGAAGCTGGCAGCTGCACAAGTCAGGGAAGAACCACAAAGCACCAGCAGCACCTCCACCACCCCCACAGTGGCATCGGAGGGGAAAGGCCTGGCTAGGTTGCTGAGAAAGATCACCTCTCTGCTGCCTTGTTGAGGTATAGAGGGTCAGATTCCGACCACCCCAGAAGACAGAGGGAAAGAAGAGATCAAGGTCACCCTGTCTCTGCCACCCATTCCAGCAGAAGAGGATCCACCGGTGTGGAGGGGCCCCACCCATTCCAGCAGAAGAGGATCCACCGGTGTGGAGGGGCCCCACCCATTCCAGCAGAAGAGGATCCACTGGTGTGGAGGGGCCATGCATCAGAGCTGCCTCACCTTGCCAGGGTTGCCAGGAAGCTTTTGTGCATCCATTTAATGTTAATGTTATTATTTTAATGTTTATGCACACAAAAAGTGCTGCTAATTTTATTTGTTGGTTTTCAATATAAAACTTGCTGAAATGATTTCAGTGCGTGTATCAGTACTTTTTGAACATTTCCAGCACATTTTAACAATACAGCGATAATACTGATAACTGTGATAATTTGTCACTATAATTGTGATATGAAATTTTCATACCGTTTCATCTCTATTCACAACCCTGAGTCAATGCATGTTAGAATCACCTTGCTCAGCGATTACAGCTGTGAGTCTTTCTGGGTAAGTTTCTAAGAGCTTCGCACACCTGGATTGTACAAAATTTCATATTCTTTTTAAAATTCTTCAAGCTATGTCAAGTTGGTTGCGGAAAATGGCTGTCTAGCAATGATCAAGTCTTGCCATAGATTTTCAAACCAAAATTGTAACTAGGCCACTCAGTAACATTCAATGTTGTCTTGGTAAACAACTCCAGAGTAGATGTGGCCTTGTATTTTAGGTTGTTGTCCTGCTGAAAGGTACATTTCTCCCCCAGTGTCTGTTGGAAAGTTTATCAGTTTATTTTTATCCTAAAAAAAACTCCCTAGTCCTTGCTGATGACAAGCATACCCATAACATGATGCAGCCACCACCATGCCTGAAAATATGAAGAGTGGTACTCAGTGATGTGTTGTGTCAGATTTGCCCCAAACATAACGCTTTGTATTCAGGACATAAAGTTAATTTATTTGCCACATTTTTTGCAATTTTACTTTAGTGCCTTATTGCAAACAGGACGCATGTTTTGGAATATTTTTCTGTACAGGCTTCCTTCTTTTCACTCTGTCATTTAGGTTAGTATTGTGGAGTAACTGCAATATTGTTGATCCATCCTCAGTTTTCTCCTACCACAGCCATTAAACTCTAACTGTTTTAAAGTCACCATTGGCTTCATGGTGACATCCCTGAGCGAGATGTGGGAAAAGTCAAGGGGTGTAAATACTTTCTGAAGGCACTGTAGATTGGAAAGAAAGGGGTTGCCTGTGAGTGATTTTCAGTTCACTCTTATCACACTATCAGGTATTTACATATTGATGCATTTTCAGACACATGGAAGATGTAGGCTTTCTAGAAAGACAGCATGAAAATACAGAAAACAAACAAAGAGGAAGCACAGATCTCATCGTGATGTTGTCAGTTCAGTTCCCCCATATATTGCAACTGAAACTGAGAACAAAAAATCTGCTCACAGTGTAGCAATAAATCAGCATTACTGATAGAGATCTGGGGTCACATATTGACTAGTCAGGATCCCAGACAATTTCTAGTGTTCTTTGAAACCTCATCTGACAATGACAAAGGGTGACACATCAAGACAGTCGTGAAAAGGGCACGACAACACCTTTCCCCCTCAGGAGAATGAAAAGATTTGGCATGGGTTGCCAGATCCTCAAAAAGTTATACAGCTGCACCATCGAGAGCATCCTGACCGGTTGCATCGCCGCCTGGTATAGTAACTGCTCGGCATCTGACTGTAAGGTGCTACAGAGGGTAGTGCGTACGGCCCAGTACATCACTGGGGCCAAGCTTCCTGCCATCCAGGACCTATATACCAGGCGGTGTCAGATGAAACCCCCAAAAAATTGTCAGAGACTCCAGTCACCCAAGTCATAGACTGCTGCTACTCGCTGTTTATTATCTATACATAGTCACTTCACCCCTACCTACATGTACAAATTACCTCGACTAACCTGTACCCCTGCACATTGACTCGGAACCGGTACCCCCTGTATTTAGCCTCATTCATGTTATTTTATTGTGTTACTTTTCATTATTTTTGACTTTAGTTTATTTGGTAAATATTTTCTTAACTCTTTCTTGAACTGCCCTGTTGGTTAAGGGCTTGTAAGTAAGCATTTCACGGTAAAGTCTACACATTCGGCGCAGGTGACAAATAAAGTTAGATTTGATTTGAACTTAGGGTTCCTGAGGCTGTGTTCAGCTGTTGTTGAATCAGACTTCACCTCCACAGCCAAGAGCCACACAGAAACACACACCACATTATCACTTGGCAACAACATGAGCGACAACAATTCAAACAGCATTCTACAAGTATTACATAAAGCTTAGGAATCGGCTGCATCAGCTTGTTGTGAGAGCTGGGAGATGGGTAATGGTTTGGAAGGAAATGAAAGACAAATAGAGCTACAAATAATATTCAGATGATGAATTCTCGCTCTGCCAGACATGGGATCACAGGATTTTACAGAAACCTATTTGTCAGCAGCAGAAATGCCAACCATTTGTACATCTGTCAAAAATCATGGTGGACTGATGTGGAAGTTGATAGTAGCAGTAAAGTAAAGATCTCTGTAGGACTCCATGCCAAGGGACCTCGGAGTAGTAGAGTGTTGACATGCGTCTTATGTGCTTTCTTGGTTTCCCCATGTCTTTGTTAGCTCGTTGTTATTATTATTGAGAGAAACACAAAGCAATAAAAACAACCATTTCTGGTAATGGTGTGATACTCATACCATTGTGAACCTGATCAATGGAGCAAAATGTTTTCTCAGGGTGGAAGTTTGAGAATCACCATTCAGAGTGCCAATAGCTGAGCAGCGATGGGGGAACAAATCCCTATCTTCATTATAGTCTAATTAAATTGTACATTATTAAGCCCTCCATAATGAGAATCAAGCTAATCATATTATGAACGCTATATCTGTCAGTCAGCAGAGCCAGGAGGGAGGAAGGAGAGGCATTTTATTTCACACAGAACGCAGCCAGAATACATGAGGAAGGAGGAGGTCTAAGGACCGGCTCTCAGACCTGCTTCCATTGTGATTCTACCAGACAAGTCTATGTGTGAGAGATTACAATTGTGAGCTCAATGGTCTTTGAAATAGATGGCTGAAATGAAGTTGCATTATACACCACGCATCTAACCCTGCAGTGGAATTCAAAAATGGTGTTATCAAATGTCACAGGGAATGAAGAACAGGACATTTCCAGCCCACCTCTCTATTCAAAGTCAAATTAAAAAAAGGGAAGCTCCTGGCTAGACAAGACTCGGGACCCACAGTAGTGAGTTGTCCCTCCCTCCCACCACCGTCCCACCCCCCTCGGTTCTGGTAAAGGCCACTCCACCATCAGATTCAGCTTAGAGATCTCATTAAAGCCATCATTAGCCATCCTCATGGGGGGTGGCCCCCAGCTACATCAAAGGACACAAGCCAAACATTAAGGCCATCTGTATAGCCCTGATTGGAGGGAGCAGAGGTCAGCGCAGCCTGGCGTCCCTCCAGCAGCACGACTCGGGCCAGTCTGAGATGTTAGGGCGTGATTTTTAGAGTGTTTGTAGAACTGCACTTTATTAAAGGATGAAGGCTGCTCTGGGGGAATCTGTGTTTGTGTGAGCCCCAGCCACAAATTGTCTTCGGCCATTGCCAGAGATTTATATGCGAGTCTGAATGTAAATCATCCCTGCGTAGACATTCATCTAGCGGGGGTATTTCATTAAGGGTTTTCACCTGAGAGAGGTTCAGGCGCCCGCATATTTGGCCTGGCTGGCACACTGATTGATCAGCAGAATGCCAGGTGAATGAGTGTACACCGGCAGACACAAGAAGTAGCTTCCTCTATCATGCCATTTGCGGCTGAGGGGTCCGCAAACAATAACACTGTTAGGGCCAGGGGGGAGGGTTTGGGTAGGCAAAATATTTATGAACCTCCCGATCTTCAGGTTACAGTAGCTGTTTTTCAGAGGGCTAGGGCTAAAGATGGCTGGAAAACAAACTGAGTCGCAGCTAATTACAGTAAATTCATTACAGTAAATGACGCCAAGAATAAAGAAGGGGATATATACAGTGTTATATGAAAATGGACAATTCTTTGTAGAAAAGCTTTTGGCCAAAATTAACAGCTTAAATAAGGCCATTTCAAATGGAAATACACTGTGCAAATTCCTCTGACCTGTTTATCGCCTGCATAAACACCTCCGTGGGTTGTTTACTTGACTGGCCTGTTTAGATGATTTAAAGATCACTTAAGGCTCGCACAAATCGCATCGGATGTGGATCTAGCGTAGGGCTGTGACGATTAAGACATTTTGGGTAACGATTAATTGTCATGCAAACGGCCACGGTTATTGTCATAATTGTCATTTTGTTGAAAAATGTTTTGAGCTTGTAATGCTTCATAACGCATCTTTGAAAATGATCTACGTCATACCTAATGAATACAACGCAGATTTGGTTACCCATACCACAAAAACGAATGGTTTTGACTGCATTGAACTTTTGGAAATTAAGCTTCTCCTCCCAACTGTGCCGTTCTGCTTGTAAAAATAATTGTAAAAATAAAAAAATGCTATTGAGTGCCTTCAGAAAGTATTCGCATCCCTTGACTTTTTCCACATTTTGTTGTGTTACAGCCTGAATTTAAAATGTATTAAATTGAGATGTTTCACTGGCCTACACTCAATAACCCATAATGTCAAAGCGGTACCATGTTCCAAGAAATGTTTACAAATTAATTAATTCTTCAAGACATTTCAGCTTTTCATTTCTAAGTTTTCAACCCCTTTGTTATGGCAAGCCTAAATTACTTCAGGAGTAAAAATGTTGCTTAAGTCACATAATACGTTTTATGGACTCAACTTGCAAAGAACATGCATTGGAAGATGGTAAAAAATAAAATAAAAAGCAGACATTGAATATTTACATTTACATTTTAGTCATTTAGCAGACGCTCTTATCCAGAGCGGCTTACAGTAGTGAATACATACATTTCATACTTCGTTTTCATTTCATGCATTTTTTTTTGTACTGGCCCCCCGTGGGAATCGAACCCACAACCCTGGCGTTGCACACACCATGCTGGCGTTGCAAACACCATGCTCTACCAACTGAGCCACAGGGAAGGCGTATCCCTTTGAGCATGGTGAAGTTACTAATTACACTTTGGATGGTGTATAAATACACTCAGTCACTACAAAGATACATGCATCCTTCCTAAATCAGTTGCCGGAGAGGAACGAAACCACTCAGGGATTTCACCATAAGGCCAACGGTGACTTCATATACAAATTCAAAACTGGCCTCCCGAGTGGCACAGTGGTCTAAGGCACTGCATCGTAGTGTTGAAGGCGTCACAACAGATCCGGGTTTGATGAGGCGGCGCACAATTGGCCCAGCGTCATCCGGGTTAGGGAGGGTTTGGCCTGCAGGGATGTCCTTGTCCCAACGCGCTCTAGCGACTCCTGTAGCGGGCTGGGCGCATGCACACTGACACAGTCACCAGGTGTTTCCTCTGACACATTGGTGCGGCTTGCTCGGGGTTAAGCGAGCAGTGTGTCAAGAAGCAGTGTGGCTTGGCAGGGTCGTGTTTCAGAGGACGCATGGGTCTCGACCTTCGCCTCTCCTGAGTCTGTACAGGAGTTGCAGCGATGGGACAAGACTAACTACCAATTGGATATCACAAAATTTGGGATAAATACAAATAAATACATTAGAAACTGCTATGGGTAAACTTAAGAAAGTATTCAGTTAGAGTTGAATGGCTGTAATAGGGGAAAACTGAGGATGGATCAACTGTATTAACCTAATTGACAGAGTGAAAAGCCTGTACAGAATATTTCAAAACATGAATCCTGTTTGCAACAAGGCACTAAAGTAATACTGCTGAAGGGTGGGACTAAAAACAAACAAAAGGTAACTAAATATATTTATAAATACTTATAAGCTGGAAGAAGCCTATGTATTGTTGTCCATTAGTTTACTACAATTAGGGGAGGGGTGGTAGGGTTTGGGGAAAATAATAAAGATGGAAAATATATTTTTTTTAATATTAAAAATAATATATACAGTGCATTCGGAAAGTATTCAGACCAGTTGAAGTTCTCAAAATGTTGTTACGTTACAGCCTTATTCTAAAATGGATGAAATTGTTTTTTGCCCTTAATCTACACACAATACCCCATAATGACAAAGCAAAAACATGGTATTACTTTTTTTTTTTTTACTGAAATATCAGATTTACATAAGTATTCAGACCCTTTACTCAGTACTTTATTGAAGCACCTTTGGCAGCAATTACAGCCTCGAGTCTTCTCAAGGCTGTAATTGGCTCAACTATACGTTTCGGAAGTTTCTCCCATTCTTCACTGCAGATCCTCTCAAGCTCTGTCAGGTTGGATGGGGAGCTTCGCTGCACAGCTATTTTCAGGTCTCTCCAGAGATGTTCGATCGGGTTCGAGTCCGGGCTCTGGCTGGGCCACTCAAGGACATTCAGAGACTTGTCCCGAAGCCACTCCTGCGTTGTCTTGGCTGTGTGCCTAGGGTTGTTGTCCTGTTGGAAGGTGAACCCTTCCCACCAGTCTGAGGTCCTGAGCAGGTTTGCATCAAGGATCTCTCTGTACTTTTCTCCGTTCATCTTTGCCTCGATCCTGACTAGTCTCCCAGTCCCTGCCGCTGAAAAACATCCGCACAACACGATGCTGATACAACACATTACTAAGTACCACCATGTCAAGTTTCCTCCAGACGTGACGCTTGGCATCCAGGCCGAAGAGTTTAATCTTGTTTTATCAGACCAGAGAATCCTGTTTCTCATGGTCTGAGAGTCCTTTAGGTGCCTTTGGCAAACTCCAAGCGGGCTGTCATGTGCCTTTTGCTGAGGAGTGGCTTCCGTCTGGCCACTCTACCATGAAGGCCTGATTGGTAGAGTGCTGCAGAGATGGTTGTCCTTCTGGAAGGTTCTCCCATCTCCACAGAGGAACTTGTGAGCACTGTCAGAGTGACCATTGGGTTCTTGGTCACCTCCCTGACCAAGGCCCTTTTATTTTTTTGTATATATATATATATATTTTTTTACTTTACTAGGCAAGTCAGTGAAGAACAAATTCTTATTTTCAATGACGGCCTAGGAACAGTGGGTTAACTGCCTTGTTCAGGGGCAGAATGACAGATTTGTACCTTGTCAGCTCGGGGATTCGATCTTGCAACCTTTCGGTTACTAGTCCAACGCTCTAACCACTAGGCTACCCTGCCGCCCCAACACCCTTCTCCCCAGATTGCTCAGTTTGGCCGGGCGGCCAACTCTAGGAAGAGTCTTGGTGGTTCCAAACTTCTTCCATTTAAGAATGAAGGAAGCCACTGTGTTCTTGGGGACCTTCAATGCTGTAGAAATGTTTTGGTACCCTTCCCCAGATCTGTGCCTCGACACAACTCATGGCTTGGTTTTTGCTCTGTCATGCACTGTCAACTGTGGGACCTTATATAGACAGGTGTGTGCCTTTCCAAATCATGTCCAATCAATTGAATGTACCACAGGTGGACCCCAATCAAGTTGTAGAAACATCAATGGAAACAGGAGCTCAATTTCGAGTCTAATAGCAAAGGGGCTGAACTTAGGTAAATAAGGTATTTCTGTTTGTTATTTTAAATACATGTGCAACATTTTTAAACCACCGTTTTCACTTTGTCATTATGGGGTATTGTGTGTCGATTGATGAGGAAATGTTTTCATTTAATCAATTTTAGAATAAGGCTGAAACGTAACAAAATGTGGAGAAATGGAAGGGGTCTGAATACTTTCCGAATGTACTGTATGTATAAATAAATAAATAAATAAATAAATAAATAAATAAATAAATAAATATATAAATATATATATATATATATATATATATATATATATATATATATAGAAAAACCTGGTTAAGCTTTCCAACAGACACTGGGAGATGAATTCAACTTTCAGCAGGACAATAACCTAAAACACAAGGCCAAATCTACACTGAAGTTGTTTACCAAGACGACATTGAATGTTCCGAAGTGGCCTAGTTAGATTTTTTTACTTAAATCGGTTTGAAAATCAAAGGAGGGAAGCGCCCTCTTCCAAATTATGGCTCAGCGAATTGGCAAACACTGTACACTTATAAAGACTTAGATATATTCTGAACAATAAATTATCAACATTTGATCAAAATCTGGCAGCCTTTCCTCTCTTACTTGGACCAGTCGGCGCTGTGAATTTGTACATTTTAACGCACTCTCAATTGTAATATTTGAATCTACCTTTGGGCAGCATGCGCTTGCCACGCCACCCGAGCAGTCGGGAGGGGAATAGGGGGGGGAATAAGATCTGCCCTCTTTCTTTCTACCTTGTTCTGTACGTCTTGTTTTGTATTATTTACTTTGTAACTAGAACTCTGGGTCTTGTTGTTTCTGTCTGCTCTTTTATGTTTAGATAAGAATTGCATACTTGTCTTTTATACCTACACACCATTCTTGTGTGTGTTCAATAAAAAATATTTGAATGAAAATCTGTTTGAAAATCTATACCAAGATGTGCTAAGTACTCTCGGCCAGCAAACACTATTGGTGTGTCTGAGCCCTTAAGGTGTCAGCATGCTTCAGCTATTCTCCCTTAAAAGACCTTCAGTTGAAAGTACTGTTTGTCCATTTTGAGATGCCATACCCAGTCCATCTTGGTCAATCTAAGCAATAACTCAAGAAATCTGTCAAATTGACGTTTTTGCCTGAGAAGATCTTAGTCGCACAATTTTCCATCTAACTAAGATGTTTGGTGCAGTATTTCTCAAAGAAAAAATATGCATGAAAACGAAGCGTCTCTCGTTGGGCGACAACAAAGACTTTATTGAAGAATCCCTACTAGAGGTCGACCGATGATGATTTTTCAATGCCGATACTGATAATTGGAGGACCCCAAAAAAAAGCCGATACCAATTAAATCGGCCAAATTTTTTTCCCCTTTATTTGTAATAATGACAATTACAACAATACTGAATGAACACTTATTTTAACTTAATATAATGCATCAATAAAATCAATTTAGCCTCAAATAAATAATGAAACATGTTCAATTTGGTTTAAATCATGCAAAAACAAAGTGTTGGAGAAGAAAGTAAAAGTGCAATATGTGCCATGTAAAAAAGCTAACGTTTAAGTTCCTTGCTCAGAACATGAGAACATATGAAAGCCGGTGGTTCCTTTTAACGAGTCTTCAATATTCCCAGGTAAGAAGTTTTAGGTTGTAGTTATTATAGGAATTATAGGACTATTTCTCTCTATACGATTTGTATTTCATATACCTTTGACTATTGGATGTTCTTATAGGCACTTTAGCATTGCCAATGTAACAGTATAGCTTCCGTCCCTCTCCTCGCTCCTACCTGGGCCCGAACCAGGAACACATCAACAACAGCCACCCTCGAAGCAGCGTTACCCATGCAGTGCAAGGGGAACAACTACTCCAAGTCTCAGAGCGAATGAAGTTTGAAACGCTATTAGTGCGCACCCCGCTAACTAGCTAGCCATTTCACATCGGTTACACCAGCCTAATCTTGGGAGTTGATAGGCTTGAAGTCATAAACAGCGCAATGCTTGAAGCACAGCGAAGAGCTGCTGGCAAAACGCACGAAAGTGCTGTTTGAATGAATGCTTACGAGCCTGCTGCTGCCTACCACCGCTCAGTCAGACTGCTCTATCAAATCATAGACTTAATTATAACATAATAACACACAGAAATACAAGCCTTAGGTCATTAATATGGTCGAATCCGTTAACTATCATCTCGAAAACAAAACGTTTTTCCTTTCAGTGAAATACGGAACCGTTCCGTATTTTATCTAACGGGTAGCATCCCTAAGTCTAAATATTCCTGTTACATTGCACAACCTTCAATGTTATGTCATAATTACGTAAAATTCTGGCAAATTAGTTCGCAACGAGCCAGGTGGCCCAAACTGTTGCATATACCCTGACTCTGCGTGCAATGACCGCAAGAGAAATGACACAATTTCACCTGGTTAATATTGCCTGCTAACCTGGATTTCTTTTAGCTAAATATGAAGGTTTAAAAATATGAACTTCTGTGTAAAGATTTTAAGAAAGGCACTGATGTTTATGGTTAGGTACAGTCGTGCAACGATTGTGCTTTTTTCGCAAATGCGCTTTTGTTAAATCATCCCCCGTTTGGCGAAGTCAGCTGTCTTTGTTAGGAAGAAATAGTCTTCACAGTTCGCAACGAGCCAGGCGGCCCAAACTGCTGCATATACCCTGACTCTGTTGCAACAGAAGTGACACATTTTCCCTAGTTAAAAGAAATTCATTTTAGCAGGCAACATTAACTAAATATGCAGGTTTAAAAATATATACTTGTGTATTGATTTTAAGAAAGGCATTGATGTTTATGGTTGGAGCAACGTGTACCTAAGTGATTATATGCAACGCAGGACAGGCTAGATAAACTAGTAATATCATCAACCATGTGTAGTTAACTAGTGATTATGATTGATTGATTGTTTTTTATAAGATAAGTTTAATGCTAGCTAGCAACTTACCTTGGCTTCTTACTGCATTTGCGTAACAGGCAGGCTCCTCGTGGAGTGCAATGTAAAGCAGGTGGTTAGAGCATTGGACTAGTTAACCATAAGGTTGCAAGATTGAATCCCTGAGCTGACAAGGTAAAGATCTGTCGTTCTGCCCCTGGACAAGGCAGTTAACCCACCGTTCCTAGGCCGTCATTGAAAATAAGAATGTGTTCTTAACTCACTTGCCTAGTTAAATAAAGGTGTAAAAAAATAAAAAATAAAAAAATACAAAATAAAAAAATAAATTCAGCGTCCAAAAATATCGATTTCCGATTGTTATGAAAACTTGAAATCGGCCCTAATTAAATCGGCCATTCCGATTAATCGGTCGACCTCTAATCCCTACTGTTGACCAATCACCAACGAAAAGGCGTAGACTTCGGCTTGTTTTGAGAAAAAAATGTGTGTGCCTAAACAACCCTCACCAAAGTCCAAAACGAACAAAAGAACTTCACAAAATGTCATCATAATATACGTGCAAACTCTTCCGAACTGTTTTGGCTGGGACGCCTTTAGTCTGCAGACTCCCTGCTAAGAGTGGATGCCTTAATATGTCCTCACTGTACACAGGGTGTAAACAAGAACACTAATACATAAGACCTTCATCAATGCATTAACATATACATTTTCCACTTAAAGTTGAACATAGACTGAATTGATCAATCAACATTTATTTTTTAATTCAGAGAAAGCTGTGGATAAACGCAGTCATTTCCAACTTCTATATCTAAACACATAACCTCCTGATTTATTGGATAATCAAGCCCAGATTAATTTGTTTAAAAAACCTGATTATTATTAACCGTGTGATAGACCCTATCAATGTACCTTGTAGAGGACATATTTCATTTCAGTTGAAAGTAGAAAACCTGTGAAGATTTTAAAAAGCCTGTGGGAAAACTTGGACACTATTATCAATCCATCTCCATAGTACGGTCGGATATGTCATTTCTTACAACCAAGTCAATGTGATAGAACAAGCCTGTTCTGGCACAGATCCTTTAATTACTGTATGTACTGCTACAGCACCAACAACAGACAGGCCGTGTCCGCTCTCAGCCCCTCCATCAGCTCTGGCTAATGTTCACCTGAGCTCGATTACTACTAAGGAGAGGTTTGGAGCTGCACATGATTTGTCACTGTCTATCAATATTTCATCAGGCAAGAATGCTATTCATGTTTGTTTACTCTAGGCCCCGTTTCATCCTGCATTCAAATGGCAGCCTGACAAGGCCACCCCTGGGTCCTACTGAAGCATTTCTGTTGGTGTCACACATACAAACCTTGTTTAACACTGCCCCACCCTCTCGCTCATAGACAATAGGTCATTTACACACACTATTCACCATATAGTGCACTTCTGATCAAAAGTAGTGCTTTATATCGGGCATAGTGTGTCATTTGAAAAAACTTAAACATAGGACTAAGTAAGGCAGACCACAGTGGGCTGTGCAATGGCCCATGGTTATGTTTATGCTCCATTTCAAAAGCGGTCATGGATATCCAACTGTCTTGTGCATAACATTACTTAATTATCCAAGTGCTTTGTTCCAGATCACTCAGTGGGTGGCTTTAAACCGAGGACCTTGTTTGATTAAGTTGTAAACAGAGTTTTACTTCCTCAAATACCTATAAAAATATGAATATTTTTGGTAACAACACTGTTTTCACATCTTGCGGTTCGAGAAACTTTCTCTGCAAAGATCAGGTCAGCATCCCAAATATTGTTTACAGCATGTTGGCCATTCGGGGCTGAGAACTGGGCTAGAATGCAAAATGAGAGTTTACAGATGCATCTGGCGAGATAAGAAATGAAAGTGCTTGCAAACACCATTTCCCCCAGAGGACCGGTTGGGATCAGAGAGGAGCCACTCTGATTAAACCTCCTGCAGCCTTCTAATCCATCATGCAATAAGAAGACTGGATCAGGCCACAGCAAATACCATGCTACACACACCCATTCTGCTCAAGGACAGAACCTTACCTGTTAGGTTACTTTTTACTTTGTATGACTGAAGATTTGTGAAGTTTGGAGAGCTAGCCTGAATAAGTAGGTACTTACTGGTGACTGTTTGTGCCAGTGTGTGTTTTGGCATTCAGGTGACACAAGATTACACTACGATGTGCTGTACTGTATGACAATGAGGCTAAAGCTTTCTTTCCTGTTTACTTACTGTACCTCCTGACCTGACATACAATTACTTAACAATTGAATGATATACTGTACGTTTGTCTGCCTCTCATTCAGAGGGATCTATTTTAACAAACCTTGGTTTTGATGAATTCATGATAAAGTTGTGGTTGTGTCGATGCTTGGCCCCTCACTGGCCAATCAGAACGCACTCCAGTGGCGAAATGTGGTTGCTTCATGTTGTGTATTTACAGTCTTTTATGTATTGCCTTGGAATCAACTCCAATTCCAATGTTAGTCTATTGTAGTTTAAATGGCCTACAGAAACTAAAAAACTAAATGTATACCTATCTTTGCTAAATACGTTAACTTGAACCCATTTGCAGTCCACATTGTTTGAAGTAATTGCATGGCTTCACACAGCATTCACACTGATATAGGGGCTAGGCCTAGTGTAAATTGCATTATGGCTGAGCATGGACATGCCAAACATTGCCAATAACCAAGACTACATTAATTATTCATAATTCCTAAAAAGAGAACAAATAATTCTAAACAAAACAACTTGTTTTAAACAGGCTATGTCACACTTACATGCACCATACTTTCTCCCCATGGGCACAGAATATTAAAACAATGCAGACAATGGAGGGTTTTACGCACATCCAAACTTTTCACAGTAGCTGGACAAAGATCCAATATAAATTGAACGGGAGGATGTCCACTCAAAGTTTTACTGCTCCCAAATTGGCCTATTTATTTTTTTATTTTTATTTCACCTTTATTTAACCAGGTAGGCTATTTGGGAACAAGTTCTCATTTACAACTGCGACCTGACCAAGATAAAGCAAAGCAGTTCGACACATACAACACACAGAGTTACACATGGAATAAACAAACATACAGTCAATAATACAGTACAAAAAGTCTATATACAGCATGTGCAAATGAGGTAGGATAAGGGGAGGTAAGGCAATAAATAGGCCATGGTGGCGAAGTAATTACAATATAGCAATTAAACACTGGAATGGTGGATGTGCAGAAGATGAATGTGCAAGTAGAGATACTGGGGTGCAAAGGAGCAAGATAAATAAATATGGGGATGAGTATGATGGATACAGTATGGGGATGAGGTGTAGTTGGATGGGCTATTTACAGATGGGCTATATACAGGTGCAGTGATCTGTGAGCTGCTCTGACAACTGGTGCTTAAAGCTAGTGAGGGAGATATGGGTCTCCAGCTTCAGTGATTTTTTCAATTCGTTCCAGTCATTGGCAGCAGAGAACTGGAAGGAAAGGAAGCCAAAGGAAGAATTGGCTTTGGGGGTGACCAGTGAGATATACCTGCTGAGCGCGTGCTACGGGTGGGTGCTTCTATGGTGACCAGTGAGCTGAGATAAGGCGGGGCTTTACCTAGCAGAGACTTGTAGATGACCTGGAGCCAGTGGGTTTGGAGACGAGTATGAAGCGAGGGCCAGCCAACGAGAGCGTACAGGGGCTTTGGTCACAAAACGGAAGGCACTGTGATAGACTGCATCCAATTTGTTGTGTTGGAGGCTATTTTGTAAATGACATCACCAAAATCGATCGGTAGGATGGTCAGTTTTACGAGAGTATGTTTGGCAGCATGAGTGAAGGATGCTTTGTTGTGAAATAGGATGCCGATTCTAGATTTAATTTTGGATTGGAGATGCTTAATGTGAGTCTGGAAGGAGAGTTTACAGTCTAACCAGACACCTAGGTATTTGTAGTTGTCCACATATTCTAGATCAGAACCGTCCAGAGTAGTGATGGACAGGCGGGCAGGTGCGGGCAGCGATCGGTTGAAGAACATGCATTTAGTTTTACTAGCATTTAAGAGCAGTTGGAGGCCACGGAAGGAGAGTTGAATGGCATTGAAGCTTGTCTGGAGGTTAGTTAACCTGTTGGGGCTAGGGGGCAGTATTTGCACGGCTGGATAAAAAAATTTACCCGATTTAATCTGGTTACTAATCCTACCCAGTAACTAGAATATACATATACTTATTATATATGGATAGAAAACACTCTAAAGTTTCTAAAACTGTTTAAATGGTGTCTGTGAGTATAACAGAACTCATTTGGCAGGCAAAACCCTGAGACATTTTCTGACAGGAAGTGGATACCTGATGTGTTGTATTACCTTTAAACCTATGCCATTGAAAAACACAGGGGCTGAGGAATATTTTGGCACTTCCTATTGCTTCCACTAGATGTCACCAGCCTTTACAAAGTGTTTTGAGTCTTCTGGAGGGAGATCTGACCGAACAAGAGCCATGGAACGATGATGGCCCATTAGACACCTGGCGCGCGAGTTCATGTTGGGTACCCTCGTTCCAATACGTTATAAAAGAGAATGCATTCGTCCACCTTGAATATTATTAATGTTCTGGTTAAAAAAGGCCCTAATGATTTATGCTATACAACGTTTGACATGTTTGAACGAACGTAAATATATTTTTTCCCCTCGTTCATGAAGTGAAGTCCGGCGGGCTTAGATCATGTGCTAACAAGACGGAGATTTTTGGACATAAATGATGAGCTTTTTTGAACAAAACTACATTCGTTATGGACCTGTGATACCTGGAAGTGACATCTGATGAAGAGAATCAAAGGTAATGGATTATTTACATAGTATTTTCGATTTTAGATCTCCCCAACATGACGGCCAGTCTGTATCGCAACGCGTATTTTTCTGGGCGCAGTGCTCAGATTATTGCAAAGTGTGATTTCCCAGTAAGGTTATTTTTAAATCTGGCAAGTTGATTGCGTTCAAGAGATGTAAATCTATAATTCTTTAAATGACAATATAATATTTTACCAATGTTTTCTAATTTTAATTATTTAATTTGTTGTGCTGACTTGACTGCCGGTTATTGGAGGGAAACGATTTCCTCAACATCAATGCCATAGTAAAACGCTGTTTTTGGATATAAATATGAACTTGATAGAACTAAAAATGCATGCATTGTCTAACATAATGTCCTAGGAGTGTCATCTGATGGAGATTGTAAAAGGTTAGTGCATCATTTTAGCTGGTTTTATGGTTTTGGTGACCCTGTCTTTGAATTGACAAAACATTACACACAACTCTTGTAAATGTACTGTCCTAACATACTCTAAATTTATGCTTTCGCCGTAAAACCTTTTTGAAATCGTAAAACGTGGTTAGATTAAGGAGATGTTTATCTTTCAAAGGGTGTAAAATAGTTGTATGTTTGAAAAATTTGAATTTTGACATTTATTTGGATTCAAATTTGCCGCTCTTGAAATGCACCTGCTGTTGATGGAGTGCACCACGGGTGGGACGCTTGCGTCCCACCTAGCCCATAGAGGTTAACACAGTGTCCAAAGAAGGGCCAAAGGTATACAGAATGGTGTCGTCTGCGTAGAGGTAGATCAGAGAATCACCGGCAGCAAGAGCGACATCATTGATGTCGCTCTTGAGAGAGAAGAGAGTCGGCCCGAGAATTGAACCCTGTGGCACCCCCATAGAGACTGCCAGAGGTCCGGACAACAGGCCCTCCGATTTGACACACAGAACCGAAGTAGTCGGTGAACCAGGCGAGGCAATCATTTGAGAAACCAAGGCTGTTGAGTCTGCCGATAAGAATGTGGTGATTGACAGAGTTGAAAGCCTTGGCCAGGTCGATGAATACAGCTGCACAGTAATCTTATCGATGGCGTTTAGGACCTTGAGCGTGGCTGAGGTGCACCCATGACCAGCTCTGAAAACAGATTGCATAGCTGAGAAGGTATGGTGGGATTTGAAATGGTCGGTAATCTGTTTGTTAACTTGGCTTTCGAAGACCTTAGAAAGGCAGGGAAGGATAGATATAGGTCTGTAGCAGTTTGGGTCTAGAGTGTCACCCCCTTTGAAGAGGGGGATGACCGCGGCAGCTTTCCAATCTATAGGAATATCAGACGACACGAAAGAGAGGTTGAACAGGCTAGTAATAGGGGTTGCAACAATTTCGGCAGATAATTTTAGAAAGAGAGGGTCCAGATTGTCTAGCCGGCTAATTTGTAGGGGTCCAGATTTTGCAGCTCTTTCAGAACATCAGCTATCTGGATTTGAGTGAAGGAGAAATGGGGGAGGCTTGGGCAAGTTGCTGTGGGGGGTGGAGGGCTGTTGATCGGGGTAGGGGTAGCCAGGTGGAAAGCATGGCCAGCCGTAGAAAAATGCTTATTGAAACTCTCAATTAAAGTGGATTTATCGGTGGTGACAGTGTTTCCAAGCCTCAGTGCAGTGGGCAGCTGGGAGGAGGTGCACTTATTCTCCATGGACTTTACAGTGTCCCAGAACTTTGAGTTTGTGCTACAGGATGCAAATTTCTGCTTGAAAAAGCTAGCCTTAGCTTTCCTAACTGCCTGTGTATATTTGTTCCTAACTTCCCTGAAAAGTTGCATATCACGGGGGCTATTCGATGCTAATGCAGAACGCCACAGGATGTTTTTGTGCTGGTCAAGGGCAGTCAGGTCTGGAGAGAACCAATGGCTATATCTGTCCCTGGTTCTAAATTCATGTTTATTTAAGATGGTGAGGAAGGCACTTTTAAAGAATAACCAGGCATCCTCTACTGACGGGAAGAGGTCAATATCCTTCCAGGATACCCAGGCCAGGTCGATTAGAAAGGCCTACTCGCTGAAGTGTTTTAGGGAGCGTTTGACAGTGATGAGGGGTGGTCGTTTGACCGCAGACCCATTACGGATGCAGGCAATGAGGCAGTGATCGCTGAGATCTTGGTTGAAAACAGCCGAGGTGTATTTGGAGGGCAAGTTGGTTAGGATGATATCTATGAGGGTACCGGTGTTTAAGGATTTGGGTTCATACCTGTTGGGTTCATTGATAATTTGTGTAAGATTGAGGGCATCAAGCTTAGATTGTAGGATGGCCGGGGTGTTAAGCATGTCGCAGTTTAGGTCAACGAGCTCTGAAGATAGATGGGGGGCAATCAATTCACATATAGTGAATTGTTTTATTGCCTATTTTTTTAACATAATCGGAACCATTTTACAGATCAGATCGCATCCACACATCTCCAGAAGTTATATTGCAAGAATGCCACGGACGGTGTCGCCATAAAACCAGGAAGGTGAATCATTCTAATAAGTTTGGTTGTAATAAAAGTTGACAAAAAAACAAGCAATCAGTATTTTTTTAAACAATCAATAAATGTAAAGATATCATAAAAAAAAATCGGCAGTATAATAAAGACTTGCATTACTATTGAACAAGCATTTGTTTTAATGGGCCTAAAAGGAGGGTTTGAATTATGAACATACTTTATGAAACAGAATACAAGCAATTCACACACACAATACACCATAATGACAAAGCAGACATTTTTGCAAATGTATTAAAAATTTTAAAACTGAAATAACATTTACAAAAGTATTCAGACCCTTTAAATCAGGACGTTGTTGAAGCACCTTTGGCAGCAATTACAGCCTCGAGTCTTCTTAGGTATGACGCTACAAAATTGGCACACCTGTATTTGGGGAGTTTCTCCAATTCTTCTCTGCAGATTCTCTCAAGCTCTGTCAGGGTGGATGGGGAGCGTCACTGCACAGCTTTTTTCAGGTGTTCAATCGAGTTCAAGTCCGGGCTCTGGCTGGGCCACTCAAGGACATTCAGAGACTTGTCCGGAAGCCACACCTGCGTTTTCTTGGCTGTGTGCTTCGGGTCCTTGTCCTGTTGGAAGGTGAACCTTCTCCCCAGTCTGAGGTTCTGGAGCAGGTTTTCATCAAGGATCTCTCTGTACTTTGCTCTGTTCATCTTTCGCTCATCCCTGACTAATCTCCCAGTCCCTGCCGCTGAAAAACATCCCAACAGCATGATGCGGCACCCACCATGGGGATGGTGCCAGGTTTTCTCCAGAAGTGACATTTGGCATTCAGGCCAAAGAGTTTAATCTGGGTTTCAACAGACCAGATAATCTTGTTTCTTGAGGTCTGAGAGTCCTTTAGGTGCCTTTGGCAAACTCCAAGCAGGCTGTCATGTGCCTTTTGCTGAGGAGTGGCTTCCGTCTGGCCACTCTACCATAAAGGCCTGATTGGTGGAGTGCTGCAGAGATGGTTGTCCTGGAAGGTTCTCCCATCTCCACAGAGGAACTCTAGAGCTCTGTTAGAGTGACCATTGGGTTCTTGGTCACCTCCCTGACCAAGGCCCTTCTCCGCGAATCGTTCAGTTTATCTCCTCTCAAACTTTATATTTTAATAAAGCTTTGGCGATTAAGATTTAGGATGCATTTCCGCTGTCAAAATTCATACCATAACCAACTGTATTACTGCTAAAACCAGCTTTTGGTTGGTCTTAAATATCCCTTTCAGCGCTTCCTGAAATTAGCACGTTGGATCATATTTTTAAGGATACACCTCAAATATTTCTACCCCGCCCATCTGAGCTGATATAAGACAGGTCAATTGCCGAACCTTGCGCTAGGGTTGGAAAATGCCAGTGCGCCAGTTTTTACATTGTGAAATTGCGTGTTTGACACTAGCACCGCCTTAACGCCAGCTGTAAATAGAGCCCAGAGTCTTGGGAAGATGCAGAGTGGATGTCTGTTCTTTAACAAGAGCTGACTATTATGGAAACTGCATATGGTCAGCACAAACACTTAGAGAGCTGACAAGGCAGACTGTTTAAGAAACATGAAGAAGAGCAGGAGCCACTCTCCCCGTCTGACTCCTCTCCAGCTAACTCTCAAACTACCTAACTGCTCCTTCCACTTCCCTTATTTCTTAAGAAAGGATTGTGTGTGGCGTGTGTTTTCGTGTGTGTGATTGTGTGTCCGTGCGGTGGGGGTAAGAAAGAACTGGATAGAAGGCTTTAGTGAGATTTAGCCAGCTTTACTCAACCTGATCCAGCTTTCCTCCAGTAGGAACCAGCTTGGGATTTCAAGCCTATATAGGCGGCCAAATCAAATCAACCGCTGCCTAGCTCTACCTGACCACCCTAACCTAGGGGTTAGGCTATATGCTCATTTAGTGGTACTATAGGGTCTATGGATCCTGTGCAGGGTTAGTGGCTGATGGAATGATTTCCAATACCTGTGCAGTAGCCCTCTTCCCTCTCTCAGAACCTGACACAGAGCGCTGCCCAGAGGCCTCGCCTCGTAGTGCAGAAATATCCGAGGAGACATCTGTTGACTTGGCAACACAAGGCCCTTTATCAGGGGTCCCTGTGACGCTCTCTCCACTGGTCTGTGATTTGAAAATTAAATGGTGGGGAAAGAGATAGCTAAAGATGGCACCGACAGACATGGCATCTCTGCTTCTAGCTCCTAAGCAATTTTTCAGTATTTAATTTTTTGTGTGTGTTATTTCTTACATTATTAGCCCAGAAAGTTTTTTGTGTTATTACATACAGCCGGAAATAACTTTTGGATATCAGAGCGAAGGTAACTCACCAGCATTACGTTCAGAAATACGACTTTCCCCGAATTGGATCCTTTGTTTGTACCCTCCAATGCAATTGAACTTATCCCAAAGGCTTCTCCAAGACGCAGCCAGTGGAGAAGAGGTATTTGGAGTGGACTTCTAGTCCAACTCAGGAGGTGGGCACACCATCCACCGCTTCAGAGTGTATTACTCGCTAATGTTCAGTCTCAGGACAATAAATTAGACGAGCCAAGACAAGGATCTCCTTCCAGAGAGACATCAGGGACTGTAAAATACTCTGTTTTACAGAATCATGGCTCTCTCCGGATATACTCTCCCTGTCCATACAGCCAGCTGGGTTCTCAGTACATCGCGCAGACAGGAATAAAGAACTCTCTCGGAAGAAGAAAGGCGGTGGTGTATGTTTCCTGATTAACCTGTTATGGCTAGGGGGCAGTATTTTCACGGCTGGATAAAAAAAACGTACCCGATTTAATCTGGTTACTACTCCTGCCCAGTAACTAGAATATGCATATAATTATTGGCTTTGGATAGAAAACACTCCAAAGTTTCTAAAACTGTTTGAATGGTGTCTGTGAGTATAACAGAACTCAAATGGCAGGTCAAAACCTGAGAGATTCCTTTACAGGAAGTGCCCTGTCTGACCATTTCTTGAACGTCTTTGCCATCTCTATCTTTTACAAAGGATCTCTGCTCTAACGTGACACTTCCTACGTCTTCCATGGGCGCTCAGAGCCCGGGAAAAACCTGAATGTCGTCATCCCAGCCCCAGGCTGAAACACATTATCGCCTTTCTCAAGTGGCCGATCAAGGGACTGTGGGCTTAGGCGCGTGCCCTGGCCGCCCCCGTCTTTGTGATTTTTCCTCTGTTTGCCGAAAAGGAGATTCCCGGTCGGAATATTATCGCTTTTTTACGAGATAAATTGCATAAAAATAGATTTTAAACAGCGGTTGACATGCTTCGAAGTACGGTAATGGAATATTTAGAATTTTTTTGTCACGAATTGCGCCATGCGCGCGACCCTGATTTACCATTTCGGATAGTTTCTGGAACGCACGAACAAAACGCCGCTATTCGGATATAACGATGGATTATTTGGGACCAAACCAACATTTGTTATTGAAGTATCAGTCCTGGGAGTGCATTCTGACGAAGACAACAAAGGTAATAACATTTTTGTTATAGTAAATCTGATTTTGGTGAAGGCTAAACTTGCCGGGTGTCTAAATAGCTAGCCCGTGATGGCTGGGCTATGTACTTAGAATATTGCAAAATGTGCTTTCACCAAAAAGCTATTTTAAAATCGGACATATCGAGTGCATAGAGGAGTTCTGTATCTATAATTCTTAAAATAATTGTTATGCTTTTTGTGAACGTTTATCGTGAGTAATTTAGTAAATTGTTAGTAAATTCCCCGGAAGTTTGCGGGGGGTATGCTAGTTCTGAACGTCACATGCTAATGTAAAAAGCTGTTTTTTGATATAAATATGAACTTGATTTAACAAAACATGCATGTATTGTATAACATAATGTCCTAGGTGTGTCATCTGATGAAGATCATCAAAGGTTAGTGCTGCATTTAGCTATCTTCTGGGTTTTTGTGACATTATATGCTAGCTTGAAAAATGGGTGTCTGATTATTTCTGGCTGGGTACTCTGCTGACATAATCTAATGTTTTGCTTTCGCTGTAAAGCCTTTTTGAAATCGGACAGTGTGGTTAGATAAAGGAGAGTCTTGTCTTTAAAATGCTGTGAAATAGTCATATGTTTGAAAAATTGAAGTTTTTGTATTTTTGAGGAATTTGTAATTCGCGCCACGCCTATCATTGGATATTGGAGCAGGTGTTCCGCTAGCGGAACGTCTAGATGTAAGAGGTTAAATACTCATAGTGTGATCGTGATAATGTACATGAACTCAAGTCATCTTGTTCCCCCAACCAAGAATACCTCACAATCAAATGCTGACCGTATCACCTCCAAAGACAATTCTCTTCAGTTATAGTCACAGCTGTGTATATTCCCCCTAAAGCCGATACAACGATGTCCCTCAAGGAACTACACTGGACCTTGTGCAAACTGGAAACCACATATCCTGAGGCTGCATTTATTGGATTTGGGGATTTTAACAAAGCAAAGATGAGGAAAACGCTATCGAAGTTCTATCAACACATTGCCTGTAGTACTGGCACTTCAAAAACTCTCAACCATAGTTACTCTCCCTTCCAGGATGGCTACAAGGCCCTCCCCTGCCCTCCCTTCCGCAAATCAGATCATGACTCCATTCTGCTCCTCCCTTCCTATAGCAGAAACTCAAACAGGAAGTACCCGTACTAAGGTCTATTCAACACTGGTCTGACCAATTGGAATCCATGCTTCAAGTTTGTTTTGATCACACGGACTGGGATATGTTCCGGGTTGCCTCTGAGAATAACATTGACGTATACACTGACACGGTGAATGAGTTAATCAGGAAGTGTATAGGGGATGTTTTTCCCACTGTGACTAGTAAAACCTACCCAAAACAAAAACTGTGGATAGATGGCAGCATTCACGCTAAACTGAAAGCGCAAACCACCACGGCAAGGTGACTGGGAATATGGATGAATACAAACAGTGTAGTTATTCCCTCCGTAAGGCAATCAAACAGGCAAAACGTCAGTACAGAGACAAAGTGGAGTCGCAATTCAACAGCTCAGACACGAGACGTATGTGGCAGGGTCAACAGACAATGACGGATTACAAAGGGAAAACCAGCCACACCGCGGACACCGACGTCTTGCTCCCGGACAAGCTAAACGATAACACAGTGCCACCAAACCTGTCCGCTCCCAAGTTCTGTGGGCTCTAGTTCTCTGTGGCCGACGTGAGTAAGACATTTAAGCGTGTTAACATTTGCAAGGCTGCCAGCCTAGATGGCATCCCTACCCACGTCCTCAAAGCATGCGCAGACCAGCTGCCTGAAGTGTTTACAGACATATCAAACCTTCCCTATACCAGTCTGCTGTTCCCACTTGCTTCAAGATGCCCACCATTGTTCCTGTATCAAAGAAAGCAAAGGTAACTGAACTAAATGACTATCGCCCCGTAGCACTCACTTCTGTCATCATGAAGTGCTTTGAGAGGCGAGTTAAGGATAATATCACCTCAATCTTACCTGACACCCTAGACCCACTTAAATTTGCATACCGCCCCAATAGATCCACAGACGATGCAATAATCACCATCGCACTGCACACTGCAAGATCCCATCTGGACAAGAGGAATACATTTGTAAGAATGCTGTTTGTTGACTATAGCTCAGCCTTCAACAGCATAGTGCCCTCCAAACTCATCATTAAGCTTGGGGCCCTGGGTCTGAACCCCGCCCTGTGCAACTGGGTCTTTGACTTCCTGACGGGCCGACCACGGGTAATGAAACAACACCTCTACTTCGCTGATCCTCAACACAGGGGCCCCACAAGGGTGTGTGCTCAGCCCCCTCCAGTACTCCCTGTTCACCCATGACTGTGTGGCCACGCATGCCTCCAACTGAATCATCAAGGTTCAGACGACAACAGTGGTAGGCCTGATTACCAACAATGACGAGACAGCCTACAGGGAGGTGGTGAGGGCCCTGGCACAGTGGTGCCAGGAAAATAACCTCTCCTTCAATGTCAACAAAAAGAGCTGATTGTAGACTTCAGGAAACAGCAGAGGGAGCACGCCCCCATTCACATCGACAGGACCGCAGTGGAGAAAGTGAAAGGCTTCAAGTTCCTCTGCGTACACATCACTGAAAATCTGAAATGGTCCACCAACACAGACAGTGTGGTGAAAGCGGCGCAATTGCGCCTCTTCAACCTCGGGAGGCTGAAGAAATTTGGTTGCTAAGTGCTCTCGGCCGGCAAACGCTACCAGTGTGTCCGTACCATTAAAAGTGATGTCATATCCAGCAGCTTACTGACTTTTTTCTTACCCTTGCTATAAATAGACCCTAGGTGATACAATTATCACCAAGACTGAAATGAAATCATTAAGGACGTTTGAGCCAAAACAGTAGGCTAGAAATAACTTTCAAGTGCTAAGTACTTAAGAATAGATCAACAAAAAAGCAATAAATGAAAACTTAGTCTATGCGGTCTCATCAATGACACCAAAGGCTGGTGAGTCTCTAGCATCTGAAGGTAAGACAATGACAGAAGGCCTATCCACACTGCTTTAAAAGCATGCTGTAAAATATTCAATAGTCATTCTAAAAACAAGGACGAAGAACAGCACGTGAGAAGACCTAAATGACAGAATATGGTCCCAAACATTTGTTTTCCACACATCTGGTGATAATGATCAGTCTCAGTTTAAGTGTCATGTAAACGCACCATTTAAATCACATTTTCTCCTACTGAAATTTCATTTACAGTTCTCCGGCAGTCCTGCTTTTTATACTGTTGGTTTAGAATTGCCCACCACACTTATATGCCATTAAGGATTCAGTAACCGCCATAAAACCCACTTTACGTTAATAATCTCTGTCATATTTCATCAGGATCATAGAGGAAGAGCAGACTGCTAAATAACCACCACCACATAGGAGACGGTACTGGAGAACTAGGCTAACTTTGGGCGGTATCCAGATTTTCATACGGTTCATGTACCATACCAGAGTATACGATATTACCGGGAGTGCACACAAGGGCCGATATTTCTTTCCAAACGTTAAAAAAATATAAAAAAAATGTACTGCTCAAAACAGATTTAGGCAGGGATCTTGGCATGGATCTTGACCCAGGAGGGAATTGTTGTGTCATCTAATCAAGAAGCTTGATCTTGCAAGCTAGCCACTTAGCTAGCAATTTAGCAAACCAAATGCATAGCTGGAGCCCTGAGCTGAAGATAGTTTATTTATAAGCATTGGCGTAGCACACACCCCCATGAGCTTTAGGGGGTCCCAAACCCCCAAAATTACAAATTATACCGTCTGTATTTTAAAATACACTGGTATAAGTTTTTAATAGGTATACTGCCCAAGCCTACTGTTTCTCAGACACAGCGCTATCACCCAACACAGGCTGGTGCTGAGATACTGACAGCGGGGGGACGAATCATGTGGCTTTGAGGTGATATTTATTAAAGGCCCTAGCTAACGGTCAAAGGTAGAGTATGTCCTGATCTCATATGTCGCGCTGATCCCACAGCTAATACACACTGTCCATGAGTCCTCCATATACATATTGATTGGCTGCCACAACTCATCAGGACACAACCCTCCCTACAAGACAAAGGTCGCCGGAGGTTTCAAGATCCTGCTGACTGGTGAAGCTGAGGTAACGGCATGGAGTGGACTTTAAACACAGTGCTGATGTGAGTGAGATATATGCTCCATCACCCTGCCTTGCCCTCGGTGGCTAAACCTCCAATCACTCCCAGACGAGAGCCGCCCAGACTGCCCTGCTCCTACATAAAAATGAAACATATGGAAGTAATTGCATAGTTGATCTATCCCAGCTCAGCTCCTTTTCCCAGAGCTTGTACCGTGCGCATTCCATAAATATCCTGGATTTGTCCCTGCCCGACAAATGAAATCCATTCAAAAGACTAGCACACCGATGCTAAGCTAGTCTGGCATGAGAGAGCCCTCAGCCAACTGAGGTTACCAAACATGAATCAAAAGACTCCATGACAGTAGTGAACCTGAGAGCCTGGAGTCTCAGTCTGGTCGCTGGGAAGCAAAAATTACTGCCCACTGGCACTGGACTTCCTCCAATTCATTCCATTCTGGTTATACGCTACAGTCATAGGGAGGACGTTGGAAGAGAGCTATGGCAGTTGTTTGTATTGAAAACCAGTCATTGACGACAAAGCAAATTATATAACCTTCATACTGCAAATCTATTATTGAGTTTAATGCTCACCAACCAATGCAAGATAAAACTTGATTTACTCAATTAGGTGACATAACAGGCCACTACTTTGTAGATAACATGGTTACCACAAAAACAGATGCAATGAAAACAGAGCCCATCAAGTCATGAACAAAAGGAATAAATGCAGTCAAATGAAAAAAAAAGACTAAAAATAGAATAGCCTAGAATGATTTAAAGGATAATCCATTCATATGGAATCTTTGAGCCCCATTAAAAACGGATTCCTCTGCACAATAACTTCCAAGTGGTTGAATGAAATACACCTGGAGTAGCAAAGGTTTCCATATCTGGTCAATGACAATATTCCAAGCTCCATATGGCAACATTTATCTTTCGTCGCACTGTACCTAAAAAGCTGCCCCTTAATGTGTCCAACCGCTTAGACCCGCGGGGAGGTAGAGGACTGTAGCCTTCTGATGGGCAGTTCTATTATGGCTTACAATTTCCTGTGTACTGTTGGGCATATTAGTGTTAAGTTATATCGTGGCGTTTCAAGAAGCCTGTTGGTTTGACTGCAATACAATAAAAGCAGTCTTGTGCGCAGTGGTCAATCTGGTCTCTTAGAAAAAATTAGTTTTGATGCAAACCTTTACTTTAGGCTATGATATTAGCTATTAGGTTATATATCAAATACGTCTATAGATACTTTTTACATCTAGAACAGTGCAGGCCTATGTTGGTGGTGTGCGTTTATCTGGGGTTTTAAGAGCAGATTCCCGCCAATGATTTAGGAAACTATGGGGGATTATTTGTGACATCTATCAATGTCTTTCAATAGTGCAGTGCGAGCAATAAATTCTTACTTTTCTTGGGTGATGTTTTCCTTTATGGCACCTAACGTTGCGTGGCTGTTGCCCTGTTGCAGCAGCCTACACGTAGCCAGATGTCGCTGGTACAGGTCTTTCAAACAGGCGTTTTCTGAACACAAGTCGGACACTTGATGCTCCAGCTCCTCTATCCTTTTTTTCTGCCTCTCCAGTAACTCCTGTTGGGTCTCGATGATGTTATTAAGCTCCTTCAGATACTCTGCAGCCCTGGTTGGGGTTTCGGTCGGGCTTTCCATCTTGCTTCGACTCGGGTTGCCCCCCGATCTCAGTTTTCTCGGAGTCCGTTTTCAACCTGTGTTATGGCTACGTTCAGTTAAATTCCAACCCGATGTGCCTTTTTGCGCCTCGCCATTGTTTTCATGTGGTGCTGGTTGAATGAAGTGTGACGAATGGTGCCCAATGAAAAGCGTGTTCCGGCGGTTAGCCTACACCATAACTAACCTCCGAAAACCACTCCAGTTAGGAAAAAAACAACATGGTTTAACCCTTCAAAGGACGTCGACCCAGCTGTATCATATCCTTCATATCCTTTTAGTTTGGCAACTTATTCCAAACATATAGACGAGACTGTCTGACACGGATCCCCTGTAGAGTTTTCCGAACCGATGTAGGATGTGTCGTTATCACCCTCCGGTCCACGTTGTACCCGTGACTTTTCGTAAACAGACGCTGGTTGTCAAGTAGGCGGGGTTTTCAAGTTTTATGAATCTGCATTTACAGAGTGCAAAGCTCCTGCATCCTGGAACCACGGGATGGGATCTCGTTCAATAGTACATCTGTTTAAAAAGCTTTTACTGGTCTTCAATGTCAGTCTATTCAAAATGGAACATTTGAAAATCCTATCGGGCTCAGAATTGACAGAGATGAGCTATTGTAAGGTTTGACTTGGAATGTGTCAGCTCCAACGGGTACCGTCTCACAGCCATAGGCAAGGAATGTGATAGATAGGACGGAGGTAAGATTTCCAATATTTAACAAAATGCCCAAACGTGACAACGCACCATAGACGTCTGTTCCTCTCCTCATCTGAAGGGTTGATCAACTCATGGTCTCAGAGAACTTCGTATTAGTATGTAGGCTACGTTTCGTATGGTATGTATTAATTTGTGGATGGCCATCGTCCATTTCGTACGATATGTTATGAATTCCAAATTGGTGTGGCTAATGTTAGTTACTGTAGGTGGCTAACTTTAGAGGCTAGGGGTTAAGAGTTAGCTTAAAGGGTAAGGTTTAGCTAACATGCTAAGTAGTTGCAAAGTAGCTAAAAAGTGGTATGTAGTTGCTAAAATGCTAAAGTTGTCCATGATGATATTTGAACCGACAAACCTTTGGGTTGCTTTCATTTTTGCCTTAAGTAACCTTCTGTCTTATGTAACCATACCAAACATAAGATATTTGACTAATTTGATTGTCTCGGATTTACATTTACTATGTTACGTCTAGTCTATAAGACTAGGCTGAACAACTGGGAGGCCAGCCTGTGCTAGTGGAATATTCTACCCCTATAAACATGTGGCATCAAGCTATTTGTGTGCGTGCGTGTGTGTTTGCACAGGTGTGTTGATCTATTCAGATTCTTTGCCCAACAGGGTATCACATTTCCTTACACCAATATGAGGATTGGCAACAAACATTTGAAACCTGTTTTAAATCCTATTGACCATCTCTATCACCCAGAGAGAATCAAATGATGATTAAGCAGACAAGCCAATTCATTCCTTGAGTAAACCCGTCTTCCATTTTTTTGGCAGAGCTGCCACAAGTTGATTATACTTTTGTTTTGAGCCTACATCTCCATACACATTTTATTTATTGCTTGTGACATAATTTTACCAACCTTATTTACAATGTAATTCATAAACATCATACCTTTTTATAAAAACATTAAGAAACATGGTCTTTTGTCTATCAGTACATTAAGAGTTTTGCCATATTTGTTCTGCCTCTCCTGGAGGATGAAATTAGGAATTGTAACCAGCTCTCTGATTGGCTTAATTTAACAAAGAGGATACTTATAAACAGGGTTCCATTGTCAATTCACTGTGACGTCTTTTTTGTGTGCAATTCATATGTTACGAATCCAATTCATACAATATATTACAAATTTGATCACTCAACTTTTCCTGGATATGTACACCAAGAACATCAAATTCACCATCTGCCTATTTAAATCGGGAGACCACTTGGCAATTTAAAGACCCAAACACTTATCATAGTTGGGTTTTAGTTCAGAGAAACTGGAGAAATTATCCAGGTCCTCAATAAGGCCCTTCAAGGTTGACGATTGAGGACTCAAGAGAAAAGTTGGCGTACATTGATACTTCTGTGTCTAATCCATAAAGTTTTTTCCCCTTAATGAGAACTGCTCTATCCCCATGACCCCTACCTTAAGCCATCTCCATATCACTTCCATCCAGAAAAGTTGAGGTGAATTATGCATTAAATGAGACTGAGGAATGGGACCTGAGAAGTGCGTTATTCACTCTACTGGCTGACTATCTTCTTCCTGTTTTTATTTAACTAGGCAAGTCAATTAAGAACAAATTCTTATTTACAATGACGGCCTACACCGGCCAAACCCGGACAATGTTGGGCCAATTGTGTGCCTCCCAATCACAGCCGGTTGTGATACAGCCTGGATTCAAACCAGGGTGTCTGTAGTGATGCCTCTAGCACTGAGATGTAGTGACTTAGACTGCTGCGCCATACGGGAGCATTATCAAAGCCAGGGGGAGATGACAGAGAAAGAGATGCACACAGCAACCATGTTCAGACCCATCTCCCTTCACACTCTCTATTTCTCTTTAGTCTTCACACTTTCTCTTTCCCTTTGATCAATATTTCAATGAAAGAGCAAAACGTTGTATTCTTCGATGCTGTTACACTGCATTTGGACAAAAATGTTGTCCATATAACGGATGGGCTTGCTTCACTTCCACTATATCAGTACAGAATGAGCAAGGAAGGGCTGTACTGTACAGTACTTGCAGTCAGAGAGAGAACTTATTCCCTTGTAAAAGCAGACGGTGTGGCTGTGCTGAGAAGCAGGCCGAATATACAGTCCAGATGTAGCGTATTAGGGTTTTTGCTGCAGCTCCCAAATCCCCATGGCGGGGAGCCAGGGAGCGGGCGGGCCTGCTGATGCCTGAGCTAACCCAGGCTCTGGCACATAGCATCCAGTTGGGCATGCAGCGCAGCATTCACCAGGAGCTGGTATCAGGTGCTGGTACGGAGCCCTTCCTCGCACATGCCGCCAGAAGTGTGTCACCAGATGCCTTACCCCAGTGACTTCTATTTCAGGTCCAGCATTTGTCCCGTGTCAGATTACATACCACCCAGACAGGCATGCAGCCTTCAACATTCACCAATGTCAAGTATTCCTTTCAGTAGAGTACATAGCTCTCTGCTGCTTCCCAGTTTGTCACTCTGCTTCTAATTGGCCATAAACAACCTCTCACCTCTCTGGCACTAGGAGTAATGGGCAGTGCAAAACGTGCGTCACCCTGCCGGACACAACACATAAGTGGTGGTAGATGAGGTCACCAACCACAAGATGTAAAGCAGTCTGAAAGACAGTCATTGTTACGGTCCTCTCTGCACTCTCCTTCCTTCCTCAGGATGACCAGTCAGTGCGGTGGTTGGTGGTAGTGGTGGTGGAGTGCCAGCCTTGAAGATTTACAGTATTTCCACTGAGGCAAATCCATTCCGAGACGCTCTCTTAGTTCAGCTTCAACAAAGCATTGGTCCACTCTGTGATGGAAAAGGAGACCTTATCATTTAGCCAGCAATGTGGAAAAAGTTTTGGCAGAGAATGCCTAGAAATCCAATAGCCCAGTACCCTGTCCTCAACCCTACAAAGCCCAATTCCTCAAGAAAATGAATTCATGCAGCATACTTGTGTGATGGATGTGAATGGGCTGTGGGCAAACCAGTGAAGAGAATATTGCATGTGCAGAACTGTGGTGGGCTATAGGACAGTCTTTCTTAAAATTCTAGCCTATTTAATGTAATGTATGTCAGGTATTTCATCACAAATCGAAGCTGTAACAATTTAAGAGGAACAGAAGATTGAGATTTCATTTATAGCTTTCAACTATTAAGATGTCACATTTTCCATATAGCTCAGTTACTTTAGTAATAGCTATGGTACGGTATATTACACCTGAGATTGTGTTGATTTGGAGAAGCCATGCCAGATGAATGGGCTCCAACGGATTGGACACTTTTTTTTCAATTCTCGCCTAAAATAACATACCCAAATGTAACTGCCTGTAGCTCAGAACCTAAAGCAGGAATATGCATATTCTTGATACCATTTCAAATGAAACACTGACGTTTCTGGAAATGAATGTAGGAGAATAACATTAGATCTGGTAAAAGATAGTTTTTTTAAAACATTTTATTTTCATCTTTGAAATGCAAGAGAAAGACCAATATATGACTTAGGAATCTAGGGGCAATTTAGATTTTGGCCACTGATGGCAGCAGTGTATTGGGAGTATTGAAATAGATTTTCCATGTGTCCTTATTCTCCTTTTTAGACTGATCCAATGAACCATTGCATTTCTGTTCAAAATGTATCGGGGGGGGGGGGGCACCAATCCTGTAGAGGTTAACGGCTTCCATTTGGCTCATCATACTCAGCACGGTGGTCAATAGAGTGGATAGCCAGTGTTGTTATTCCTGTCAGGTCTCCTTCACAGCCCTGGTCTCAGTTTTCCTCCCGTCAGTACAGTAACCTATCTGGAACACTGGTCACTGGCAACCGACGCCGCTCTTCCGCTCCTCACCCAAGCCGGGAGGAACCAAGACAGCTCCTTGGTAGACAAGTTGGCAGGTGGGTTTTCACAACTGTCACACACTAATGGGGAAAATAAATGGACTGTCAAGGCTACTTTAGTTTAGCATGCATGATTGACCTTACAGTCCTGCCTGTATGCACAGTGCATGTCCTATTCTGCATGAAATGACCATTGTGTAATAAAATAAATTGTCATTTTGACTAAGATCACCCTGGTACGAAAGCAGTGGATTTCTGTCTAAATATGTCCTCAAAGAGAAGCCATATTTGATCATTTTCTCATTATAGAATCTTCCGTTGCTATGGATAACCCATCAATGAGGTTTCTGTCTTCACACAACACTAGGCCTCTCATCTCTTTCTCTCTTTGTAAGCAGGCCTAGGCCTGGCTGTAAAATGTGCCCCTTGAACCACTGTTGGCCTAGGCCTGAGCTAAGCAGCTGGCTCTCTAATCAAACAGTCACACAACGTTTAAGCGCTTGCTCAGTCTTTAGTGCGTCTCTTTACTAGTGTGTGAAATACATTGCCGAAGGCCTGTAATGCACATCCCAGTCACTGGAGCAAGTATATGCATGTGTTTACATTTCTCGTGTTTGTGTACTTTACAGTTAAAACGGATTGCAGAAAAATATTTTTTTCCATTTTTACGTCATTTAGCAGACGCTCTTATCCAGAGCGTCTGAATGCATACAGTTTTTTTCCTGTGCTGGCCCCCCGTGGGAATCGAACCCACAACCCTGGCGTTGCAAACATCATGCTCTACCAACTGAGCTACAGGGATGACATTCAAGTGCTCAACGTATATGTCGTGCTATCAAAAGTAATTTATTTTTTAACCTTTATTTATACAGGTTTTTTTCTCATTGAGATAACATTTATTTTCCAAGAGACCTGGTCCAATAGCAGCAGGGGGGATAACGTTTCAGACAAAACAACTTACATACACTAACACAACATTAAACAAAACTATAAACATTAGTGTCTCCCAGATTGGAGAACTCATTAATGGGCTCCACAGCTGGCCAATTTGTATCACAGCATCCAGCACCCCATCATGCACTTCTCTACACTCACTTATGGATGCCAAGCAGTTATTGGCATCCACTGTGCCAGAGCAGGCATACAGATGAGCTGTGTGCGACTGACTGAGCCCCACTAGGCCAGGCCAGACCACTGACGCAGGCAGGCGGGAGGACAAGAGGTGTTTAATCAGCAGTCCCAGACCTTTAACATGTCTCCAGAGACCCTGAGAGGATGACACTCCCCTAATCCCCTGTCTGTGGCGGAGCGGGTGGAGGGAGCGTGGTGTGTGAAAGTATCACTCGGCTTAGGGACAGATGGGAAAGCAGTTAACTGTGATGCACATAGGACCTGCTCCTACAGCGCAAACACAGGAAGGAAATTAATGGGGAAACAATCTTGTATCAGAAGGGATATGGTATTTATTCATTCCCAAACACACCACCACAGAGGAATGGGCTGCAATTGTTGAATGCCTTAAGTATACAGTAGCCTCTGTTCCAATCGTTGTGATTCTAGCTAGACACCCATGTACACATGTTCTGTTCTCCCAGCGGGGTGAAATTAATTCCAATCAAGAGACAAGCCATAACTACAGGGGTGTATTCATTATGCCAATGGTGTTACAAAATGTTTTGCAACAAACCGTTTATTCCAAACGCTCTTCAACGTGACATAAAAGCTGTTGGGTTCTTAAACAGAAGTTGTAGTTCATTGTAATTGTATCGTTTCCACACGTTGCCATTCCAATCTGAATAGTCTGCAAATAGTTTGGCACAAGCTGCACATCTATAAACGATCAATTATTTCGTGCTCTAAAGAGGAATGAAGTCCATGGGGTTCCTTCCAGCCTCTTATTTTCTTTGAAAAGAGACAACTGAACTACAACTTCCGTTTAAGACCAACACTCAAGTTTTTGGTGTAAACTGTTTGTTGCAAAATGTCTTGCAACAGAATCCGTGTAATGAATACACCCCTTGTTAAATCGAGGCATTTGAAAAGTAAAAATGTTATATTATTCAGTAATGATATTTGATCTCACAATCACTCAAGGCGGATGGTAATTCTGGTATTTATACTTTATGCTGTCAGTGCAACGGAGATAAGAGTAAGACAGGACGCTTCAAATTCCAAAACACAAAGGAACGTTGGAACCATCAAGCAGGGGATCATTATACTCTGTCCGCACATTAAAACCCAAAGCATTCAACATAAATCTCCTTAAAAGATCCACAGCTTTCTTTCTCTAAATATAATAGTGATTATTCTGCCAAACAATGACGTGCAGTCAGAGCTTGAAGCTTCAAGTCCTTCAGCGCATACAAACATACCTCTTGATACACAGGTCATTTACAATAACATTGCCAGTTAACTTTGGTTGCTCAGGTACTGAAAGGATTGTATAGTGAAAAACTGAAAGATGGTTCACATTTGTGATTGACAGAAGAGATGCCCGTCTTTAGGCTCAATAAGTACTGTACTGACCAAAGTATTTAGAAATTGTTAAATAAAACAGTTGCAAAACAATAACGGCATCAAAGTGAATGCTCTGGCTGACCATATCCTGATTTTGAACACAGATAGAGCTCACGCTCTCTTAACAATAAATGGAGTCAGTGGTCATACTTCACAAAATCAATATTTAGACATACCCTTGATTGAAATAGACATCTTTGTGTTAACAGTAGCTGACAACTAGGCCATCCAGGAGTGTAGTTTGACAAATTCCTGAGTTAAAAAACATTGATTAACAATACAGATCTTCACGGCAGAAATACATACTGTATTTAAAAAGCAAAACTACAACATGTGCAAAGCGAAATGGCAGTATACATCAGTTCACTATTGCAGCTTCTCAAAATAAAGTATTAGTCTGAAATCAAGTCCAATTTTTATTATATATATATTTTTTTTAATAAATCAGACCATGTATAATGTACCATGCTTCGCGCGCGCACACAGTCTGGTTGGCCATGGGTCCAGAGATTGCTGATCAGGCCGATCTGTGACCTGCGAATCTTGTTGCAGTGGGGGCAGGAAGGTTTGTGTCCTCTCCTTGCCTCCTTTTTAAAAAGGTCAGAGGTAATCGAGGGGAGGAAACACACAATGGGCTTGTATGAAATGAGACTCCCTTTATAGAAGAGGAATCCTTAAATATGTGTTAAGTGGTAAAAATACATTTTGCCTGTTGTGCCAGACATTTTATAGATGAGTTGCGTAACAAAGAGGAGCAAACTCCTCCGTTCACCTTTAACAAATATGGCGACCACTTATGGGTTTCTGGGTCACGTATGAGAGGACGGACACACACACACACAGCCCTACTCACTCTGGAAAATCCCTACTTGCATTTAAGAAAAATTGTCAGTCACATGACTAAGTGAAAATGAGACCGAGTTTGCCCCTATTTAAACAAACCACACATACTTCTGAACACCATACATCTGACAGAACTAAACAGTAAGATCCTCTGACATTCTCCTGAGTGAGAAAAGCACCACTTCCCAATCCCACGTAGAGTTAAATCCGGAGATGTCAGAGGCTGGCGTGGGTACTAATGGGATCTCTACCGGGAATAATAGTCTGGGGAGAAGAGTCGTGGTTTGTGGCTGCTCATTGGGTCCGGGGAGGTCATCTTGTGGACGAAGGAGTTTGAGTTGAAACCTGAAACAGAGGTGTGAGTGAAGCACAGCTGGCAATTCTTTTGTTGAGCAGTACTGAAACTCAAGCACCTTCAGTGGAACAGAGACTATATGAGAGCAATGAACAGCTGTAATCAATGTCTCCAAGCAGCTATTAACCAAATGAGCAAAACAAGATTGCCAAACACAGATGAAATAAAATGTAAATGTACTGCAGCTACCACTCTCTCCATTAAATTGTGTTGCAGAGGTATAGAGCCTATTAGAAAACTGTAAATTGAAGCAAACACTATTTAAAAGCGGGTAAGTTGCCAAACAAAGTAATCCGTCATCTCTTTAACGAGTAATTTCCTATACCATTCAGCAGAAATTCCATCACAAATTTATACTAAGCCCATTAAGAAATTTGGTAGTAATTACTTGTTTTTTCCTGTACCGCCTAAAGCGAAGGAATTGCACTTCAAAATATTTTATGGTTCCTGACTTCCCTGAACAGTTGCATATCGCGGGGACTATTCAATGCTATTGCAGTCTGCCACAGAATGTTTTTGTGCTGTCAGGGGCAGTCAGGTCTGCTAAATTGTAATTACTTCGCTACTATGGCCTATTTATTGCCTTACCTCCTTACGCCATTTGCACACACTGTATATAGACTTTTTTTCTATTGTGTTATTGACTGTATGTTTGATTATGTGTAAATCTGTGTTGTTGTTGTTTGAGTCGCACTGCTTTGCTTTATCTTGGCCAGGTCGCAGTTGTAATTGAGAACTTGTTCTCAACTAGCTTTCCTGGTTAAATAAAAAATATATTCTACAGGAGAATTCCTTTGGCATAGATTCAAGTTTGATCACAATAACTATTTTGTGACAGAAATTGAAACACCATTTGTTTTTCCTTTGTGCTTATAGAAACAAATTCTAGAGTGATATGACTGGTTAGAAAAAAAATCTTTCCCATATCCCAGTTTACTAAAGATAATGTCACTTTCGGTATAATAATGGAAGATAAGAACATTTCATTTCTATTGAAAGTTCTACTTATTTTGGGCAAATTTTATATTCATAAAAATGCATAAAAACACAGCCTTTGCTTTTCAGAAATAAATGTTTAATTACTTAGATTCATTGGAATGTATAAGGAGAAAAAAGTTGTCAAAAAGACTCCTGAAATGAATTAATTAGTTATGTTGTACCCCTTGTGTGCTCGGTTTCCCACTGATTCTATTTGAATGAATGTTAGGGGCGGCAGGTAGCCTAGTGGTTAGAGTGTTGGACTAGTAACCAAAAGGTTGCAAGATCGAATCCCTGAGCTGACATGGTAAGAATCTGTCGTTCCGCCCCTGAACAAGGCAGTTAACCCACCGTTCCTAGGCCTTCATTGAAAATAAGAATTTGTTCTTAACTGACTTGCCTAGTTAATTAAAATTATACTTTATTGTACTTGTACATTGGTAATAAAAAAACGACAACTATTTCCAAGACATATTGTAAAAAATGACAGGTCTCTACCTGAAGGGGGCGGTGTTCTCTGAATGAAGGCTGGGTGAGGTGCTAAGTCCTTCTCAGAAAACAGTGCATGACACACTTGATGGGAAGAGAGCATTAACATCACATGTTAGACGGTCAAATGATGTCTTTATGGTTCCTGAAGATCTGCAGTATCATCAAGAAATTCACATTCCCCGCCTAGGGCTGGGTGATATGGTATTTTAAGATACCAGTTTGGATCCACATACTGGTATGGATTTTTATAATCTATAACAATATTTTCACAGTGCTAAATACGTTCTACTGGACTACTTCGTCAGTTTTGTCCTAGTTTGGATGAGTATAAAACAAATCACAATGCAGATAACAAATGATTTGGTTTTAATGCGTTGTCATTCTAGGGTCATACACTACTCAATATATTTCAAACTTGTATTATTCAGAAACATAAAATACTGCAATACCGTCAAAAATTAGATCTGATATGACATTTTGGCCATATCGCCCAGCCCCATCTAAGCCACGTGATTTTCATTGTATCGACTTATAATGCAGACCTGCCGACACAGTAAAGAGGTGGCCAGCCTTGTGGGGGAAGTGGCAACTCACCAATGATGATGATGGCCGTGCCAGTCAGTAGAGTGAAAATGGTGAAGAACATCATCTGGTAGGAGTCTATGAAGCCCTGCAGGAAATGGGCTCCCTCCATGGTAACCACGGGAGCAGCAGCTGGAGAATGGAGGAGGACAGAGGGGTGGGTGAGACTAGGACCTTCTAGCCGTTATGAACTTGTTCTTTGTAAAGCAGAATCCCTGTTGAATGTTTTGATACAACAACGACACAATGGTATGGTGCTAGTTGGCGCTGCAGAGAAATCCTAATGTGCTCCATTTCTCCAGCCAATTAACACCTAATGGCTTTATGGATGGCTGGTCAGAAGATGCAGGGTTCACACTGCAGTCTCCTGATTTCCTACTGATGCAGTAATAATACAGCTCTAAGATGAGATGACGGACCTGAACATTTTAAAGAAAGGTTTCCCAAGTCTCAAACGTTTGGGAAGTGTAATAGTGTGTAGATACTTTTCCCCTTCTACACCGCATCTTGCTACCCTGCACCATCACAGCATTAAACCATTAATATATCTTCAGCCCTGTTCTACTCAGAGATGACGTTGCTGACCTTGCATGGTGGTGCTGGGGTCAGCCACGTGGATGAGGGTGACTGGGATGACGAGGGTGTGGCCAGTGGATGAGCTGGTTATGGAGACTGAGGCGGAGGCTGCAGCCTGGGGGTCCATGGCACTGACCATGTACTTCAAGAAACTGGGGAAGCCGTTAGACACCCCTCTCTCCTGAACCGAGATGGACAGAGAACTGGACGATACCTAACGGACAGGAGGAGATGGTGGGTGAATCAGCGGGGTTATAGAGAATTAACATCCAGTACCAAATGTTTTACATCCCTCATCATTCATTTCCCTTCTCCATTTTTATCTCCTTCTCTAAAGTGTGATGAGACCCATGTCAAAGGTACTTTATATGAAAGTTGATTGACCTTCAGGCTGTCGAGTGCTGAGGCGGGGCCGTAGACGGTGAGCTCTGCGCTGGGCTGCAGGTTGCTGAGCAGCAGCTCCGTCTGGTCAGAATACAGGCCGGTCTCCACAGGCAGCCTGGCACAGACCTGCTCCCCAGAGAAAGCACTGCCCTTCACCCCAGCACTCACCAACAGGCTGGTCATGGACAGGCTCAGCACCCGGGTCTGCTGGTCACTCAGAGGCTGCAATGTCAGAGAGCAGGAGTAGAAGCCTGGAAGGAGGAGATATAGAATTACAAACCAGTCTAATGTGTGCACAAGTCTAAGGGTCTAAAGAGAAAGTGACGTCAACAGTCTCATTTCAAGACTTCAATGTTCATGGATGCCTACTTTTTAAAGAGTATGCTTGTCCTCTACAACCACAACACGTTCCCAGATGCTAACACAATTAGGCCTACCCCCGTTATCAGCTGTTTGGAGAAAGGGAGCCCATTCAGCTGACTATATTATCCCTACACAGTTTATGGCCTTCAGTGAATTCATTTCATGAGAGTTACAGGTATTGATTATTCCCTCGTAAACACTACTTCCTTGCCCTCTTTGCCACAACAGCCCCTGGTGCACTCCACACACACACACACACACACACCCACCCCAGCTGGTCCACTGTGGGTTTAGTAAATCTCTGCATGCATTTTCATTGGATCTAATGGAAGGTTAATGATGTGAAGGTCATATCCATTATATATAAGTAAACTGAAACTTAGAGCAAAGACCATCCAGTGAACATATTGGCCAACATTTACCACATCATTCTTGAGCCCTAACAGGTCCTACCGGTGCTGGGATCGAAGCTGGTGTTTGTGAGGTAGACGTTGTGTGCGGAGAACTCGACAGCGTCACTGGTGAAGCTCAGAAGGCAGCTGACGGAGGTCTCTGGGTGCAGCAGGGCGATAGACGCAGTCTGGGCCGAGGAACAGGACCCTATGAGGTTGTTCCCTCCCTCTCTGGTGGTGAGCAGCACCCTGGTGTCCTTGTCCCCCCTCACCGCTGTCCTGGTGGGCCCTTCCACCACTACCTGGCACAAACACACAGGGAGGCACAACACTGGCATCTCTTGGGGTGCATCTCAATGCAATGACAAAGGAACAGGGCTGGTAAAAGCGATTCCAGGAGTTGCCTCACCTATCCTGTGATGTGGCCCTTTACACTCGTACCAGTATACTGGTAGAAAATGGCAGATTTGAACACTGATAAATGGCTAAATTGGAATGCAATGACTGTACAGTAACATGCTATACATGACAGAGCTCAGGCTCTGCACCTCACAGCACTGTATGGGTTTTGACTGACAGCTGTTCTGAACTTGACCACCACGCACGACAGGTTGCTCCCATCCCTCAAGCTAGTTGGGCAACTTTTGCACATTTGTTGTTGTCTGAGTGAGGGTTGCTGTAACTGAAGAGGACTCGATATACACTGCTCAAAAAAATAAAGGGAGCACTTAAACAACACAATGTAACTCCAAGTCAATCACACTTCTGTGAAATCAAACTGTCCACTTAGGAAGCAACACTGATTGACAATACATTTCACATGCTGTTGTGCAAATGGAATAGACAACAGGTGGAAATTATAGGCAATTAGCAAGACACCCCCAATAAAGGAGTGGTTCTGCAGGTGGGGACCACAGACCACTTCTCAGTTCCTATGCTTCCTGGCTGATGTTTTGGTCACTTTTGAATGCTGGCGGTGCTTTCACTCTAGTGGTAGCATGAGACGGAGTCTACAACCCACACAAGTGGCTCAGGTAGTGCAGCTCATCCAGGATGGCACATCAATGCGAGCTGTGGCAAGAAGGTTTGCTGTGTCTGTCAGCGTAGTGTCCAGAGCATGGAGGCGCTACCAGGAGACAGGCCAGTACATCAGGAGACGTGGAGGAGGCCGTAGGAGGGCAACAACCCAGCAGCAGGACCGCTACCTCCGCCTTTGTGCAAGGAGGAGCAGGAGAAGCACTGCCAGAGCCCTGCAAAATGACCTCCAGCAGGCCACAAATGTGCATGTGTCTGCTCAAACGGTCAGAAACAGACTCCATGAGGGTGGTATGAGGGCCCGACGTCCACAGCTGGGGGTTGTGCTTACAGCCCAACACCGTGCAGGGTGTTTGGCATTTGCCAGAGAACACCAAGATTGGCAAATTCGCCACTGGCGCCCTGTGCTCTTCACAGATGAAAGCAGGTTCACACTGAGCACGTGACAGACGTGACAGTGTCTGGAGATGCCGTGGAGAACGTTCTGCTGCCTGAAACATCCTCCAGCATGACCGGTTTGGCGGTGGGTCAGTCATGGTGTGGGGTGGCATTTCTTTGGGGGGCCACACAGCCCTCCATGTGCTCGCCAGAGGTAGCCTGACTGCCATTAGGTACCGAGATGAGATCCTCAGACCCCTTGTGAGACCATATGCTGGTGCGGTTGGCCCTGGGTTCCTCCTAATGCAAGACAATGCTAGACCTCATGTGGCTGGAGTGTGTCAGCAGTTCCTGCAAGAGGAAGGCATTGATGCTATGGACTGGCCCACCCGTTCCCCAGACCTGAATCCAATTGAGCACATCTGGGACATCATGTCTCACTCCATCCACCAACACCACGTTGCACCACAGACTGTCCAGGAGTTGGCGGATGCTTTAGTCCAGGTCTGGGAGGAGATCCCTCAGGAGACCATCCGCCACCTCATCAGGAGCATGCCCAGGCGTTGTAGGGAGGTCATACAGGCACGTGGAGGCCACACACACTACTGAGCCTCATTTTGACTTGTTTTAAGGACATTACATCAAAGTTGGATCAGCCTGTAGTGTGGTTTTCCACTTTAGTTTTGAGTGTGACTCCAAATCCAGACCTCCATGGGTTGATAAATTGGATTTCCATTGATTATTTCTCTGCGATTTTGTTGTCAGCACATTCAACTATGTGAAGAAAAAAGTATTTAATAAGATTATTTATATCATTCAGATCTAGGATGTGTTGTTTAAGTGTTCCCTTTATTTTTTTGAGCAGTATATTTTGAAAGATGAGACGTGGAGGATTCTAATACAGTAAATAACGCTTTGATGTCATTCAAAATCCAAACACCCGCGAGTCCAAATGTGTCAACGCTTATGATCACTACGTTTGATGTACAGTTACAAGATGACATACCCTGGGTTGTTCTGAACAGAATGAGCCCATTTGTCCATTGTGAAGAAAATTTGCAGTGGAACACGCACCTGAATGGAGTCATGGCTCCTATGTGCACCAAAATGACGATCTGTTTCTCTGAATTGCCTTGTAAAAGCCTAACACTAAGATTATATTTTTTAACTTAGCTAATCATGAATAGGATTTCAAATGATGCCCACCTGACCCAGATTGTGATTTATAAATGGTCTGTTTTTAAATTGAGTAAAAAAACATTGTGTGATGGCAGGGATGCAGGGGTTGTATTCCAAACCAAAAAACTATAAGTGTGCTTGCTGGAGTTCCCCAATGGCAGAGCTAGGACTCAAAAAAAGCACCTTATAGACTTCTTTGAGTCATAAAAGTGCATTGAAATTACTTAGGAACTGGTACACACTTTGGTCCTCTACTGTCTAATAATTTTCCATAATCTCCAAACTGTTCCCTTTTAATTCCTACCATGCTTTTCATATGGTCTGTAAGAAACATTTCAATTTAGCCCTATCCATATAGGCCAATTCCCACAACGCAAGTGAACAGCTGTGTATATTCATTTCAGTGTTCAGTACAGCAACATGGTATCTGTTAACATCTCCATTCAGAGTCATTCTCCTTTAAAATGTCATTACTGAGTTATCTACTCAAACAGATAGCATCCATCTAATCCACACGGATCCTCCTCAGCCATTCACTCCCTGCTAATTGGGAAAGATTCATATGTAAATGCACAAAAGGCCTGTAGTAGCCAGAAGGAGGGAGCTGCCTGGAAGAGACAGACAGACAGACTCTCTCTGTGTTTGTGTGAGAGAGAGAGCTCAATCTCAGAGAGGAAGGCTGGGCTAGTAATGAATCCTTACCATGCTGCCTGCGTCATGTCGCTCTGCAGAGAATCGCCACATAAAGGGAGGGGCATCACACACATTACACAACATCTACACTAGTGGGAAAGGGAAAGGGGGATACCTAGTCAGTTGTACAATTGAATGCATTCAACTTAAATGTGTCATCCACATTTAACACAACCCTTCTGAATCAGAGAGGTGCAGGGGACTGTCTTAATCGACATCCACGTCTTCGGCGCCTGGAGAACAGTGTTTTTTTTTTACCTTGTCAGCTCGGGACTCGATCTAGCAACCTTTCGGTTACTGGCCCAACACTCTAACCACTAGTCTACCTGGCCCAACGCTCTAACCACTAGGCTACCTGGCCCAACGCTCTAACCACTAGGCTACCTTACACAAAGCGGTCTTTGTGATCATGATGGTGATGAGATAAGTGTTTGTGATGCATCCGCATGGTGTCAGTTTTGATGGAGATATCACCTTACCTCCATAGCTAATGTATAAAACAAGTATAGTACCTCTCTGTAGGTCTTCAGCAGGCCAGTGATCTCATAGTAGACAGTGGCGGTGCCTGCATCTCTGGCCACGCCCACGCCCGTTTTAGAGTCCACCTGCAGCACGCCAGTGGATGATGAGCTCCAGGTACCCGGTACACCTGTAGGGAAGAGAGAAGAGCTGATACATTACACAAAGCTCAACGCTCCCAACTAGAATATTCACACTTCATTTAAAAGACTGTCTTATACTTCACACTGCTTCACTCAGGGCTGACAATGGTAATGTTTGCAAACCTCCACTAAACATTCTTATTTCTAGCTTTGAAAAAAATCTAGAAATAGAACAAAATAAACAAAGTAAATTGCAAAAATTATCATTATCTCATTAACATACTAAAGATGCAACATCAAAAGAACCAATCGATCCAATGAAACATACATTTCAATCCAAAATAGTCTGAACATCTTTCGTAGATAAGCCTCCGTCATTTCATGCACCTTGGTTGTACTACTAGTAACAGTGCATGTTATTTTACAACACCACATTAACCTCTCTCTGACGTCTCACCTTGGGGGCTGAGGTGCTGGGTACTCAGGCAAACCACATCTCCCACCACCAGCATCGTGGCGTCCTCTGGGTGGATAGCATGCTGGACTGGCAGCGCCAGGTAGTCAGCCATCCCCGTATTCTCCTCGTCCCACACGGCCAGCAGGGTGAGCCCGATGTTGACCGTCCGCACAGTCAGACTGTTGTTACATGGGCCTCGGCCAACCTGCACCAGGTCATCCCTACAGACAGACAGGAGAGCGAATGGTCAACATGAGTTTGGTTGGTATAACCAGTAATCAACTACCTCTGCCTGGACACAAGACCAGAAGTGACTCTCCTGTGACCCTATAGGGCCCCAATCACAGTCAGAGCTCCTTATTACCCCACCATCTTACTTACTCTTATTTGGACACATCTCTTCTATAGTCTGTCAGCACTTTGAGAACAAAATAATGGAATCAATTTATTGTGCAAGCGAATGAGGGAGTCCCTAGCAGGGCTGAGCAGCACAGCCTCCCCTCTTCACCCTCACCTATTCTTTAGCTCAGGTGGAAACAACTCACTCTGAAATGGGAATCAAATCTACTTTTATTGATCACATACATATATTTAGCAGATGTTATAACGGGTGTAGAGAAATGATTGTGTTCCTAGCTCCAACAGTGCAGCAATATCTAACAATTCACAACAATACACAGAAATCTAAAAGTCAAATACTGGAAATAAGAAAAGTAAATAGTAGGACAAGCAATTTCAGAGTGGCATTGACTAAAATACAGTAGAATAAAATACAGTACATACATATGAAATGAGTAAAGCAGTACATAAACGTTATTAAAGTGACCAGTGATTCCATGTCTATGTATATAGGGCAGCAGCCTCTAAGGTGCAGGGTTGAGTAACTGGGTGGTAGCCAGCTAGTGATGGCTATTTAACAGTCTGATGGCCTTGAGATTGAAAAACTGTTTCTGTCTCCTGGCCCCAGCTTGCGGTGGGCAGACCGCACCACCTTCTGGGGAGTCCTGCGGTTGCGGGCGGTGCAGTTGCCGTACCAGGCGGTGATACAGCCCGACAGGATTCTTTCAATTGTGCATCTGTAAAGGTTTGTGAGGTCTTAGGGGCCAAGCCAAAGTTATTCAGCCTCCTGAGGTTGAAGAGGCACTGTTGCGCCTTATTCACCACACCGTCTGTGTGGGTGGACCATTTCAGATCGTCAACTTCTGGTCTGGGTAGATTTTAATAGTCACAGTGGGGACAACATCCCCTATACACTTCCTGATAAACTCAGTCATCGTGTCCATGTATACATCCATGTTATTATACGAGAACGTATCCCAGTCCATGTGATCAAAACAATCTTGAAGCAAGGATTCCGATTTGTCAGACCAGCATTGAATAGACCAATGCAGTTGTTTGACGGCCATAGTGGTATCGGCTTGAGGGGGAATATCCATGGCTGTGACTATAACCAAAGAGAATTCTCTTGGGAGGTAATACAGTCGGGCAATTGATTGCGAGGTATTCTAGGTCAGGTGAACAAAATGACTTGAGTTTCTATAAGATATCATAATCACACCATGAGTACTTAATCATGAAACATACACCACCGCCCTTCATTCTTGTATGCAATGTACTGAGAACCCAGCTGGCTGTATGGATGGGGATAGTATATCTGGAGAGAGCCATGATTCTGTGAAACAGAGTATGTTACTGTCCCTGATGTCTCTCTGGAAGGAGATCCTCGCCCTGAGCTCGTCTACTTTATTTGTCCTGGGACTGAACATTAGCGAGTAATATACTCTGAAGCGGTGGATGGTGTGCACGCCTCCTGAGTCAGACTAGAAGTCCACTCCGAAAACCTCTTCAAAGCCGGCGTCGTGGAGCAGCCTCTGGGATAAGTTCAATTGCCCTGGGGGGTGTGTGAACAAAGGATTCAATTCGGGAAAGTAGTATTCCTGGTCCTAATGCTGGTTACCGCCCCTCTGATATCCAAAAGTTATTACTTATGTAATAACACAAAAAGCGTACTGGGCTAATAATGTAATAAATAACACGCAAAAAAAACAATACTGCAAAGTTGCTTAGGAGCTAGAAGCAGAGCTGTCATGTCTGCCGGCACCATCTTACTAAGTATCAGCCAGCTAAATTCATGTTGTGAACTTTGGGAGAGAGGTGTTGGCTTTTAAAAACTATGGTCGATGTCCAAGCCGCCACAGAAATCTAATTAGCACAATAAAAACAACCCCATAAAAATCTGTCAGTTTAAGCTAGAGATATCTGCATTGAATGCATCCGCCTATGTAACACTTCTGCATCTGTGGTGAAAGGTGACAGAGCTAGAGCGGTGCTTGTCAGACCATGAGACGTCCCAAAAATCAGTCTTCTCACAAAATCGTCTGTAGCGTCCCAACTGTTTGGCCTACAAATTATTATGACCCATCTATGGAAAGATGCTAAGACCTCGAAGCGTCTTGGGACTCGTCTGAAGTCGGTGCAGCCAATCTGCCAACTTCTGTCTGTAGTGTCCAAACAGTTTGGACTACACACTAAAATAACCCCTCTGTGGAAAGATGAGATTCTCACAAACACGTCAGTTGTTTTGCTCTAGGACATCAACAGGCCTCACAAGACTCGTCTGAATATATGGAGACTGTTTAGTGCCAAAAATAAGGGGTTAAATACATGGAGAAAAATAATATATGTTTCCTGATCTGTCTTCTGCCTCTCAGATATAGGACAGACACTTCAGAACAACCTTTCTTTGAATTTTATTTTATTTGGGGGGGGGGGGAGACTATCTGTTATTCAATGCGTTTGTATTGGCTAATAGCAGCAAGGCCCAAAATGATGTCATCAAATAACTTTTGTATATCTTTTTTGATACTTCAAGGTGTCTTAAAATTCCAAATCTAATAGCAAAATGATCCTTGGTATGACTTTAAAACAATGCCATATAGTTCAGTAGCATCTCCCCCCTCCCCCGGCTTAGACTCTTGTGGGTGCCATGGTGCACTCGTTTACTGTAGTTGTACTGCTGCAGCATTCGGATAAACAGACTGTGGCTGTGCAACGTGCAGTCACAATCACACAGACATACTTTGTGTTGTACTCAAACAGCAAAACACAGATGAATCCCAGTGTTTCCACTTCTACATATCTCAATGTCCGGTACGGGTCAATATCATAAAAAAGTACACCCCATACAGAGCATTAAAATGTAATTGTGAAAATCAATACTAGGCAGGGAGTCACTATTTACAATGTTTACTTTGCTGAGGGGCTACAAGAACTGATTGAATAAATGCATTCTAAGAGATTTAAGTGTTAAATTAAAATGTTCTGTTCCACTGGTAAAGGCAATGGAGAGACATTAGTTTGAGGAAAGATGGAAGAGTTTGCGCCAACAGATCCCTCCGAGAGCAGCTTTGGCACTACTTTTCCAGCTCATGATGACAAAATGATGGCTCCACAGCCTTGGTCAACACAGGTAACAGCCCTTGAACCCTACCATCCCATCTTAATTGTCTGCCTTGCTGCTTTTCCCCTTCCTGTTTGCATTTTCTTCCCCAATTAGTACACATTCTGAATCCTGTACCTTCATATCTCAAGTACAAGTTAACTTTATTAAGTGGTCAATTCATTTGACTTTCAAATCTGCACAAAATAGTATTATTGTAGGGTCCTTTGTAACCTGAAAATGAATACCTTTAGGGAAATGCACATAAAGCAACCATAATTAACCAGAACTAAGAAGTGTGAACTTGCCTGTTGGTGGTGAACGTGAGCAGGGAGTTGTGACTGTGAAGGACCTCTCCGGTGTTAGCATGGAGGTGAACAGTGAAAGTAAGGACCATGCCCAGAGGAATAGCAGAGAGGCGGTCTCTGTGTAGAATTGGACTGGTGCTGAAACGCAGGTACGACACTGGAACCACCTGGAAAACCCCAGAAAGGAGCAAACCTTTATGCCAGTAAAGTACATGTTGGATATATATTTTTTTTTATTACAGGCCTGATGGAAACAAAAACTCTTTCGGCAAACTTTCCAAATGTCGAGAAAACAAAATAAGCTAGAAACGGTGGGATATTTTTTATTTGGTAAAATGACATTTGCGAGAAATGTCGGTGGAAAAGCTTTTATGGGCAAATATTGACAGAATAACCATTATATCGAAGCACTAGCGGTTCTGGGGGGGGGGGGGGGGGGGTCAGTGCCCCTGTAACCATTTTGGACCCCCTTGTGGCCCCCCTAAATGTAGAGTATGAAATTATTTTTACATAACACATTTTGCTATCGTTCTTTTTTTACATCCGTTATTAGACAGTGGCAACACGGAACACTAATTTAACCCACACATTTTCTAGACGGACGGCTTTAGGCGGAACACAACAGTATCGTACCACATGCAAAACGATATGACAACCATGTCTAATGTAACTGGCCCCAGGTTGCCCCCCCAGTTGAAATGGTCTAGAACCGCCACTGTATCGAAGTAAACTTGGATTCACACAATGGCATGTAGTGTAGTCCTCTCACTACGACTCAGGAAACCATGCAGTTCATTAGGCTACAGATGAAATAAGTTATAAACTTCACAGGGTGGTGAAAGTACATGGTGATGAGCTTGATGCTCCTTTCCAATAAATATCGATGGTCTTATTCTGGGGACGTGATAATCGGTGCTGGCTGAAGTTTGTCCATACTAATAATCTTATGTAGGCTATACGTGCTCTCTAGATAGCGCTGTTGGCTAGAGCGCACACTCGCTATATAACGCAATATTTTAACTTGTTTTATTTGGTACATGGGAATTTAACCGCAAAAGGTATTTTTCTGTACACTAAGTCATCATACTTAGCCTTTTATCTGCAACATATTGCGACACTCGCAATAACATCTGCTAACCATGTGTATGTGACCAATAAAATGCAATTTGAACCAGTCAATTTGATGGAAACATCTCTCATGGGAAAATCTGCATAAAAACCATATGCACATTTTTGTACAGTTTAAGTCGGAAGTTTACATACACTTATGTTGGAGTCATTAAAACTCATCTTTAAACCACTCCACAAATTTCTTGTTAACAATCTATAGTTTTGGCAAGTCGGTTAGGACATCTACTTTGTGCATGACACAAGTCATTTTTCCAACTATTGTTTACAGACAGATTATTTCTTATAATTCACTGTATCACAATTCCAGTGGGTCAGAAGTTTACATACACTATGTTGACTCTTTAAACAGCTTGGAAAATTCCAGAAAATGATGTCATGGCTTTAGAAGCTTCTGATAGGCTAATTGACATAATTTGAGTCAATTGGAGGTGTACCTGTGGATGTATTTCAAGGCCTACCTTCAAACTCAGTGCCTCTTTGCTTGACATCATGGGAAAATCATAAGAAATCAGCTAAGACCTCAGAAAAAAATTGTACACCTCCATAAGTCTGGTTCATCCTTGGGAGAAATTTCCAAACGGCTGAAGGTACCATGTTCATCTGTACTGTTACGTTCCACAGTTTCTGTGTTGTGGGTCTGTATGTATATATTTTCAGGATGGCTTCCTGGATCCCCCAAGCAGCTGATTGGTCGGCCCCATCAACGATTGGAGCTGACCCCACTCTTTCGTCAGATACAGCTGTCTGCAATTACAAACTCCTTCTCCAGCTGGACAAAAGCCAGTGTTCCATTGTTAGGAGAGAAAGCTTCTTTGATGTCCTGTGTTGGTTGTTGCTCAGAGACAGGTTTTGTAAAGTATTTTGTAGCTAGTCCTGCTAAGGTATGTTTGTCAAGGACTGTGTTTTTGATTATTGAAATTGTTCACTTTATGTTAGTAATTATTCTGTTTTTGTTCCCAGGGGAAGGGTAAGGCACCTTGTGAGTGCTTAGGCAAGAGGCCTGCGGGCATACATATACCCATAGTGTGCATAGACAGACTACATACTAAGTAAGACTTGGGCGGACCACCCCCTGTAGTTTGGTTTGTGCGCCAGGTGGTGTTAAGGTTAGGTAGGTAGGAGAGAGGACTAACTTTCTTTGGTTCCGTCCAGCCCCTTTTCCCCACATTACCGTGTTAAGGAAATAAATTCCCAGTAAACTAATATTCCCTGCCTCTGTCATCCTTACCCGCACCTACAATCACATACCTCTTCCACTCCACGGGGAGTTGAGTGTAGCAGGGTGTTGCGTTCCCTCCAAGAGGCGTGCGTAACATGTACAAACAATAGTACACAGGTATAAACACCATGGGACCACGCAGCCGTCAAACCGCTCAGGAAGGAGACACGTTCTGTCTCCTAGAGATGAACGTACTTTGGTGCGAAAAGTGCAAATCAATCCCAGAACAACAGCAAAGGACTTTGTGAAGATGCTGAAGGAAACAGGTACAAACATTTCTATATCCACAGTAAAACGAGTCCTATATCAACATAACCTAAAAGGCCGCTCAGCAAGGAAGAAGCCACTGCTCCAAAACCTCCATAAAAAAGCAAGACTATGGTTTGCAAATGCCGACATAGGAAATACTTTTTGGAGAAATTTCCTCTGGTCTGATGAAACAAAATTAGAACTGTTTCGCCATAATGACCATCGTTACGTTTGGAGGAAAAAGGGGGATGTTTGCAAGCCAAAGAACACCATCCCAACTGTGAAGCACGAGGGTGGCAGCATCATGTGGGGGTGCTTTGCTGCAGGAGGGACTGGTTCACTTCACAAAATAGATGGCATCATGTGGAAGAAAAATTATGTGGATATATTCAAGCAACATCCAAAGACATCAGTCAGGAAGTTAAAGCTTGGTCGCAAATGGGTCTTCCAAATGGACAATGACCCCAAGCATACTTCCAAAGTTGTGGCAAAATGGCTTAAGGACAACAAAGTCAAGGTATTGGAGTGGCCATCACAAGCTCTGACCTCAACCTTCTACAAAACTTGTGGGCAGAACTGAAAAAGCATGTGCGAGCAAGGAGGCCTACAAACCTGACTCAGTTACACCAGCTCTGTCAGGAGGAATGGGCCAAAATTTACCTAACTTATTGTGGGAAGCTTGTGGAAGGCTACCCGAAGCCTTTGATCCAAGCTAAACAATTTAAAGGAAATGCTACCAAATACTAATTGAGTGTATGTGAACTTCTGACCCACTGAGAATGTGATGAAAGAAATAAAAAGCTGAAATAAATCATTCCACTATTTTTCTGACATTTCACATTCTTAAAATAAAGTGGTGATCCTAACTGACCTAAGACACGGATTTTTTACAAGGATTAAATGTCAAGAATTGTGAAACTGAGTTTAAATGTATTTGGCTAAGGTGTATGCGAACTTCCGACTTCAACTGTATGCATGAAAATCTGTTGCCAATTGGATGGAAACCTAGCTATAGACAGCAATGTAAGAGAATACGCTTAGACCACGCTTGTGTCCCTGAACTATTGGGGGGGGTCAAAAAAGTAACAGTCAGTATCTGATGTGGCCACCAGCTGCATTAAGTACTGCCGTGCATCTCCTCATGGACTGCACCAGATTTGCCCGTTCTTGCTGTGAGATGTTACCCCACTCTTCCACCAAGGCACCTGCAAGTTCCTGGACATTTCTGGGGGGAATGGCCCTAGCCCTCACCCTCCGATCCAACAGGTCCCAGATGTGCTCAATGGGATTGAGATCCGGGCTCTTCGCTGGCCATGGCAGAACACTGACATTCCGGTCTTGCAGGAAATCACGCACAGAACTTGCAGTATGGCTGGTGGCATTGTCATGCTGGAGAGTCATGTCAAGTAGAGCCTGCAGGAAGGGTACCACACGAGGGAGGAGGATGTCTTCCCTGTAATGCACAGTATTGAGATTGCATGCAATGACAACAAGCTCAGTCAGATGATGCTGTGACACACCGCCCCAGACCATGACAGACCCTCTACCTCCAAATCGATCCCTCTCCAGAGTACAGGCCTCGGTGTAACGCCCATTCCTTCGACGATAAAGGCGAATCCGACCATCACCCCCTGGTGAGACAAAACCGTGACTCGTCAGTGAAGAGCACTTTTTGCCAGTCCTGTCTGGTCCAGCGACGGTGGGTTTGTGCCCATAGGCGACGTTGTTGCCGGTGATGTCAGGTGAGGACCTTACAACAGGCCTACAAGCCCTCAGTCCAGCCACTCTCAGCCTATTGTGGACAGTCTGAGCACTAATGGAAGGATGGTGCATTCCTGGTGTAAATTTGGTAGTTGCCATCCTGTACCTGTCCCGCAGGTGTGATGTTTGGATGTTCCGATCCTGTGCAGGTGTTACACGTGGCCTGCCACTGCGAGGACGATCAGCTGTCCGGCCTGTCTCCCTGTAGCGCTGTCTTAGGCGTCTCACAGTACAGACATTGCAATTTATTATCCCGGCCACATCTGCAGTCCTCATGCCTCCTTGCTGCATGCCTAAAGCACGTTCACGCAGATGAGCAGGGACCCTGGGCATCTTTCTTTTGGTGTTTTTCAGAGTTAGTAGAAAGGCCTCTTTAGTGTCCTAAGTTTTCATAACTTTGACCTTAATTCCCTACCGTCTGTAAGCTGTTAGTGTCTTAACGACCGTTCCACAGGTGCATGTTCATTCATTTTTCATGGTTCATTGAACAAGCCTGGGAAACAGTGTTTAAACCCTTTACAATGAAGATCTGTGAAGTTATTTTGATTTTTACAAATTATTTTTGAAGACATGTTCCTGAAAAAGGGACGTTTCTTTTTTTGCTGAGTTTATGAGATACGGTAAATTTAGGATGATATGGATAGAACTTGAAGTTCTTTAAACTAAATAAAGCCAACTTAATCCAGAAATTGTGAAAGACAACTTTACATGTACGAATGTGAGTTGAATGCATTCAGTTGTAGAACTGACTAGGTATCCCCTTTCCATTGATCTATTCATGGATTATAGTGTACTGTGTTATTTCTCATTCCTTGCACTGTGTTTATTTGCCGTAGGGACAACAAAGATTCATAGAATTGAAGTAAGGAGCCACTGGGTCTCACCTTCACTGCGAGGACCAGTGTTTGATTGACACCGAAGGTCTCCTGTGAGGTCACCAGCAGGGAGGAGGAGCCAGTGAGAGAGCCAGAGGACAGGAGGCCCTTCTCATCCACTTGGACAATGGTAGCCTGGTTGGGACAATCCAGCACCCGATAGGACAGAGAACCTACACCGTCCCTGTTTACACACACCATGGGAGAAGACACCAGAGTTAGTAGACTTGTATCTTCTGGAGACGACTCAAACGGTTGTTTTAATAGTCAAGAGTAGAGCACTATAAAGGATATGGTGTCATTTGAGATGGAACCTAAGAGTTCATGTGTAGTGTTCAGTGGAAAATTGTGTGTTCAAAGTGTCTTAGGTTAAGACAAAGGGGTGTTGGTCGGCCCCTCTAACATTACCTGCTGGTCTGGAGTTTGAGCCCAGAGTTGGGAGCCATCAGTATGTCCTTAGCCTCCATGGCTGGGTTAAGCATGTGCAGCTTGTCATAAACCTTGATCAAAGGGAAGAGTTGAGAGTAATAAACAGAGGTTTTTACCCATCCTTTGATGTATGGGTTTTCGTGACACAACATAGTATAATGCAGTTTGAAGCAGATGCACGACTCATCTGTCCTTCTTATTACTTTACAAAGTTAACTACCACAGAGAGACTCAAGGACCATATTCAGAGCTTCAATGATTCAGACTTCTCAGCATGTTGTTTTCTCTTGCAATGTTGGTTCACTTTCAGTTTGTTTTTAGGTGGAAGGGAACGCAAGGACAAGCGGAGGTCCATAAACAAGCACTATAAACCAAACCAGAAATACATGAGCCGTGTCATATATTTCTGAAACGGTGTGATCCAGCCACACAGAGTGATCCATCACAATGCTGTGTCCTGGGCTGAACCCTAAATCCGGACCTCTTAGCTAGCAGTACTGCTGACTTGAATTCTTCCCCTGACCTAGGCTAACAGGAGATTGGGATCTCTGGCCAAATCCGTCAAATAAGTACCACGGAGAAAAGAACCAGCAGTATGCCGGACTTGGTATCCAACTTCCTCTGGTATATTATAGGTATCTGCATAAGTATAGTACCTGCATCTGGAGTTCATCAATAAGCTCCAGTAGATTTCCCTCCAGTTGTCCAGCCTTGGTGTCAGTGACCTTTAGGACCACCTTGAGGCCGGTCCTTCCTTTAGTCTTCCCTGTCACACTCATCGCAAAGTTATGCTCCGGTTGGAGCTGGACGGAGGCCTGAACAGAGACGGATGTTTTATCAGTGAATGAAAGCAGAAATAGTGTTAGAAATATCAGATGTTGTTTCTCTAGTGAAGGTGGAGCGACATTTTGTCCTAATTCAGTCAGTCACTCTGATACAGAAGAATGAGAGGAGCTCAAAACAAAGACGTCTTATCTGACTCATCTATAACTGTAATCATACCAGTATAATTGTAATAATTTCCCATTACACCATTTATGGCTTCTTGTGGATTCAGTTGAAAACGATGGTGCTTGTGGACCCAAATGTATCTTCAGCGGCCCTTTGCCACTCATCAAGGAGAAAAACTCTAGATGAAAAAGTGGTTCCCACCTCGGCATGTCGTGATTGGAGTTCCAGGATGTCTCTCTTGGTGGTGGTCCAATGGAAGGTGAGGCCAGGCAGGGCGTTCCCAAATGAGAAGGGGGTCTGACTGCTGCTGAGCCCTATGACATATACAGGCATCTAGGTGAAGGGATAGGATGAGTCAACTCAGAGCAGGTCACCAGTCTTAATATTCACAATCTCATGCATCTTTCTTGGATTGAAGAATGTCCTGTGGACACTGTCAGAGACAATTTGAGATTACTGTTAATTTATCATGCGTTACCTGTGTCCCAGTCTTCATTCTGGTGATAGGGGCTTGGATGCGAATGGCCCTCAACTGCACAACTTCAACCTCTACTTGATCCTGTTCATAGAAAACACCAGCATAGAATTACATCGCTTTCAATTGGTGAAAAACAGGATTAAACACACATTGTATTTCAGCTGATGATGTACAGGTATTTTACCTGAGAGACAACAACAAGTTTCCCAGTCTCGGCATCGACAGCTTGAACCAGTCCTGTCACGGTGACGTTGCCAATGGCGACGCCCCTGACGTGACCTATGCCGTTAACAGACGCTATCTCCTCATTGGCCATGGAGAAGAGGATGTTGGACTGGGGCTGTGGGCCACCCTCGGATGTGATCTACAACATGGAGAGATGAGGTAAGGGGTGGTGTGTGTGTGCCATAAATATGCAGACTATCCGTTTCACATGACTGGCCTTGAGAATACCGACAGCGTGTTCATTAACTCTAGTCAATGTGAGGTCTTTAAATTGCTCAAGTCAATCAAATCCTCCATGGTCTGTTAGAATAATCAACACTGGAGAATTGGAGATTAAATCAACATGTCACTCACAGGGTTTGAGTATACCAAACATTAGGAACACCTTCCTAATATTGAGTTTTGCCTCAATTCGTCAGGCATGGACGCTACAAGGTGTTGAAAGGGTTCCACAGGGATGCTGGCCCATGTTGACTCCAATGCTTCCCACAGTTGTGTCAAGTTGGCTGGATGTCCTTTGGGTGGTTGGCCATTCTTGATACACACGGGAAACTGTTGAACATGAAAAACCCAGCAGCGTTGCAGTTCTTGACACAAACCTAGCATCTACCACCATACCCTGTTCAAAGGCATTTAAATATTTTGTCTTGCCCATTCACCCTGAATGACACCTATCCACAATCCATGACTCAATTGTCTGAAGGCTTAAAAATCCTTCTTTAACCTGTCTCCTCCCCTTCATCTACACTGTGGATTTAACCAGGGAATCAATAAGGGATCATAGCTTTCACCTGGATTCACCTGGTCAGTCTAATGGAAAGAGCAGTTCCTAATGTTTTGTATACTCAGTGTATATTTACAATTACTTAATGTTCAGCAATTAACTGGCATTTGGAGAGCTTCACAAATGACAAGAAGACAAATTAGCATTTGTTCCAACAGGTAAGCTGGAAAGACCTATTCGAAAGCATACAGTGGGGGGAAAAAAGTATTTGATCCCCTGCTGATTTTGTACGTTTGCCCACTTACAAAGAAATGATCAGTCTATAATTTTAATGGTAGGTTTATTTGAACAGTGAGAGACAGAATAACAACAAAAAATCCAGAAAAACGCATGTCAAAAATGTTATAAAAGGATTTGCATTTTAATGAGGGAAATAAGTATTTGACCCCTTGCAAAACATGACTTAGTACTTGGTGGCAAAACCCTTGTTGGCAATCACAGAGGTCAGACCTTTCTTGTAGTTGGCCACCAGGTTTGCACACATCTCAGGAGGGATTTTGTCCCACTCTACTTTGCAGATCTTCTCCAAGTCATTAAGGTTGAGGCTGACGTTTGGCAACTCGAACCTTCAGCTCCCTCCACAGATTTTCTATGGGATTAAGGTCTGGAGACTGGCTAGGCTAGGCCACTCCAGGACCTTAATGTGCTTCTTCTTGAGCCACTCCTTTGTTGCCTTGGTCGTGTGTTTTGGGTCATCGTCATGCTGGAATACCCATCCACGACCCATTTTCAATGCCCTGGCTGAGGGAAGGAGGTTCTCACCCAAGATTTGACAGTACATGGCCCCGTCAAATGATGCGGTGAAGTTGTCCTGTCCCCTTAGCAGAAAAACACCCCCAAAGCATGTTTCCACCTCCATGTTTGACGGTGGAGATGGTGTTCTTGGGGTCATAGGCAGCATTCCTCCTCCTCCAAACACGGCAAGTTGAGTTGAAGCCAAAGAGCTCCATTTTGGTCTCATCTGACCACAACACTTTGACCCAGTTGTCCTCTGAATCATTCAGATGTTCATTGGCAAACTTCAGACGGGCATGTATATGTATTCTTGAGCAGGGGGACCTTGCGGGCGCTGCAGGATTTCAGTCCTTCATGGCGTAGCGTGTTACCAATTGTTTTCTTGGTGACTATGGTCCCAGCTGCCTTGAGATCATTGACAAGATCCTCCCGTGTAGTTCTGGGCTGATTCCTCACTGTTCTCATGATCATTGCAACTCCACGAGGTGAGATCTTGCATGGAGCCCCAGGCCGAGGGATATTGACAGTTCTTTTGTGTTTCTTCCATTTGCGAATAATCACACCCAATGTTGTCACCTTCTCACCAAGCTGCTTGGCGATGGTCTTGTAGCCCATTCCAGCCTTGTGTAGGTCTACAATCTTGTCCCTGACATCCTTGGAGAGCTCTTTGGTCTTGGCCATGGTGGAGAGTTTGGAATCTGATTGATTGATTGCTTCTGTGGACGGGTGTCTTTTTTACAGGTAACAAGCTGCGGTTAGGAGCACTCCCTTTAAGAGTGTGCTCCTAATCTCAGCTCGTTACCTGTATAAAACACACCTGCGAGCCAGAAATCTTTCTGATTGAGAGGGGGTCAAATACCTATTTCCCTCATTATAATGCAAATCAATTTATAACATTTTTGACATGCATTTTTCTCAATATTTTTGTTGTTATTCTGTCTCTCACTGTTCATATAAACCTGCCATTAAAATTATAGACTGATCATTTCTTTGTAAGTGGGCAAACGTACAAAATCAGCAGGGGATCAAATACTTTTTCCCCCCACTGTATGGAGATTCAAATCATCTTCACAACTGGAAATTATCCAGACATAAGGGTTTTGCAAAGGCCAGGGTTCTCACAATAGTCCATATAACTGTAGAATCCAATTTACCTGGGTCATTGCTCCGATTATCAGAGTCATTTTCCTGGGGATCAGTTTGAATGGTGGAAAGACCTAGAAATACCGAAACAAATGACTGTCAACGACATCATACAACATGATTGGACAACAATGTTGAGTTATGTTCTTATGAAACCCTCCTACCTCTATTTTCTGAGGAGCAGATACAATCTTCCTTCCAGTTCTGTCTACTAGCATAGCAGAAACACTGGTCTGTCCAATAGCTAACCCTTTGACCAGGAAGATAGCAGTGTCCTTCTCTGAGAGATCTGACAATGCTCTGGGGTAAACACAACATGAATGGTGAACTGAAACTGAAATGCAGGCATAATATACGTGCCGAAGTGAGTGCAGGAGTCATTCTAAATCTGTTTTTCCATGACCAGTTGCACAGAGAGGATATATAACTTTATACTTATATGATTCAATCATGTAACGGTAACTTACTGCAGAGAGACGATGGCAGAAGTTACAGTGAGTTTCAAATTCATAAAGTGGAAATATTTGGCCAGGAAGGGCTTATTGTTGTCATCCAGAACCCTGACATGGGCTCTCACAGATTGACCAATCTCCACCTGCAAAAAACAAGTCAATGTTGTGTTACTAGGAAAAGCACTATTTGGGGATCTAATTTAATTAGTAAGTTACATAAAACAAAGTATATAAGCAGCTACACTCAAATGAGTTTAATTGGCATTAAAGGATCAACCAACATTCATAGCATCTTAATTCTATTTCCATTTCCTGAATACACACTTCACAGAAAACAAGGCTGTCCTGTTCCATAGCAAACCAGTGATACACAACCTTTGGAATTTCAGCATGACGCCATTTATTTATAAGGGCTAGTCAGACCAGAGGAATGTGTGAGAGATAACAGGGATTACAGTCAAGCTGGGTGTCTGCCCTGCAGGATAAAGTATTGAGGCTGGCCACTGACCTTGTCAACCACTCGGACATAAACCTCAAGGATGTCTGAGATGTGGACCGTAGCCGTAGCAGGGGCAGGGAGGGCCAGGCAGAGGTCATGAACCATCACCTGCACTGTCCCCGGCTGGACTGGAAGCACCTGGAGAGACCACAGTTATTAAAGGTTTTATGACATGTTTTCACTGAACTTGTCTATGTGTTAAAACAAAGGCACAAGGATGTCCTGGTGCTTTCATCAATGCTACATTCATTCAAAGTATCACGTCATTTACAATAGCATTAGAAAGTAAGATGTTAAGGGACCAAAAGAGGTATAAGACCTAGGAAGGCAGTTATACAACATCACATCAGACAAATATGTAACCATGGTATGCTAATCCTATAGAAGTACATTCAAACAGAGTATTGTCATTCTGAGTGTTCCATGTTTCTCCTCACCTCAGCAGATCCCTGGGCCTCTTTGTGCACCACGTATGCTATCCCGCCAACACTGGTGTTGACAAAGAAATACCCAGATCCCTCCCACAGGGCCAGGTCAGCCTGGAGGACACCGCAGGAGAAGCCATAGATGAAAGCGTGATACCACAATGGACAAGATGACAAAGAAGAAGCCCAAGGCCCATCACAATATCAGATGAAATGTACTGTAGCCCATGAAGTGTAACATCAATACATTGTGGTTCACATGCTTTTCACATCATAAGCCACAAGTAATAATAGTGAGATAATCCATGCTGATAAAACCTTGTGATGAAGGGCCCCTGTGTGTAATATTTCAAGGCATCATAATCCAGCGCTATCAGCTAGATGGTATCTGTGAGCCGTCAGCGATACGGAGGGAGACTGAATGAGGGGTTTACATGGCAGGTAGTGACCTCAGTAAGAGGATTACAGAGCGTGAGACGGGTCAAAGGTCAGACAGGATTAAGATAGTAGTGGCCAGTGAGGGAAGAGTGGAGGACCATAGAAATGGGATACATGGAGAAGATATCACTTTTGACAGTGACGGATGGGATAGGTCACATTGTATTCTGTCAGCTCTATAACTTACATTTCTATCCATTTCTTCTGAACATTTCACACAGGCCCCAGTTCTTACCCGCACGTTAGGGTGGTTGTATATGGTGACAGCTTCAGGACTGACTGTCAAGTCCTCCACCAATAGGAGCTCCAGAGTGGCTGAGACAGGGGTCAGAGGGTCAAACTGCCAGGAAGAGGGAGATAAAACAGGACGGGCGCCATGGTTACAGGTGTAAATGTCATGCCAAAAGAGTAACAAGATGAGATTACCCTACATGACGGTGTTCTTACAAAGTTGAGTTCTGTGGTGAAAGTCAAGTGAAATCATAGTGTTAGTGTAAACGGCAAAATTAATATTATATATAATATTTGTACAGTTCTTTGAAGATCTGACTTTTGCCTCTCGTGTCTTGTGTAGTTATCGCAACCTCTAAACTGATTAAAATGTTTATTTTCTGTGGTCACAGAGACAGACTTATTCAGCCAATGGCACTCTTCCTTTTATTTATTTTAACCTTTATTTAACTAGGCAAGTCAGTTAAGAACAAATTCATATTTACAATGACAGCATACAAAAAAGGTCTGCGGCGGGGGCTGGGATTAAAATGTTTTAAAAATGTAGGACAAAACACACATTACGACAAGAGAGACAACACAACCCTACATAAAGAGAGACCTAAGACAACAACATAGCATGGCAGCAACACAACAACATGGTAGCAACACAACATGGTACAAACATTATTGGGCACAGACAACAGCACAAAGGGCAAGAAGGTAGAGACAACAATACATCACAAAAAGCAGCCACAAATGTCAGTAAGAGTGTCCATGATTGAGTCTCAATGAAGAGATGGACATAAAATTGTCCAGTGTGAGTGTTTGTTGCAGCTCGTTCCAGTCGCTAGCTGCAGCGAACTGAAAAGAGGAGCGGCCCAGGGATGTGTGTGCTTTGGGGACCTTTAACAGAATGTGACTGGCAGAACGGGTGTTGTATGTGGTAGATGAGGGCTGCAGTAGATATCTCAGCCAGTCACAGGAGGAAGTGAAAAAGACTAAAAATGAACACAACGGCTCTCAAATGAGTTGCTTGTCTAACCACATAAGATAAAAGGTGTTGTTTCTCTGCTATAGGTTGTGTTTGTCTTACCGGACTGAGAACCTTAGCAGCCTCAAGGTGGGGGGCCTGGTAACCCAGAGCTGTTACTGTTATAGCAGCAATCCCAGACTGGTGGTGGACAAGGACCACCTGACGACCTAACAGACAAGATGACATTTCTGTTGGTCAAAGCTATTGAAATAGCCTGCAAAAACCTGGTATTTTACCTGATTTCACCTGGTATTAGATTAAAGAATAACGACAAAAGCAAACAAGGATACCATCATGAGCATGATCAAAGCCGTACCATGAAGTCTCTTCTGTTTGTTGCTGTCCTCTAGTAGTTCCAGTTCCATAGGCATGGTGGGCTCAATGCTGGCCAGGGATACCTTGGTCGACTCCCAGACGATACTCAGAGAGCTGAAGTTGTCAAACTTCCTGCCTTGCTGGTCAAAGGCAGCCAGGTCCAGCACAGGGTTGTGGTAGTTTGAGACAGGCACCTGCAACAAATAATGTTACAATGTAGTTCTCTTTCTATGTTACAGTAAACATAGAATCACTGTGTAAAATGTACCATCAGTGAGGAAGACATTCAATTTAATACACTTTATTTATTCCCTCAGGAGCAATTAAGGCAGAAAGACAAACTTGACATGACCTTGGGTCTTTAGTTTTTTTTGTCTCGCTAGCTCCTGTGGCAAATGTGTTAGTATGTGTGCTGTGTCAACACTGCCTGCTTTGCTCTCTTTTCCTCACCAGTTGTTTGTTCTGTTGCAGCAGAGGGCAGGTGAGGTCCAGCTGGGGACTGATGTACACAGGCACCAAGGTGAGGCGAGAGGGAGGGGCGCACACAAACTTCACCACCGCCGGCTCCACCGCAGGATAGGGATTGGTCAGACTGGGCTGGTTCCCCACGGTTACTGCCAATATCTAGAAAGATGGTTATAACACGTTTATTAACTGTTCATAACACATACTACTGGTGTGTCACAATTTCATCTACAGTGCATCTCAAAGAGCTAAAAAGTCAGTTTAAAGCCCAGGGTACTGAACAAGTAGGTACCGAACAAGGAAAAGCCCATAGGAAAAGCCCATTCCCTCACCTGTTCTCCTATGGCTCTACAGGTGGCTCTGAACCAGTGTCGGAGGTAGCTACGGGAGGTGGACCCGGTCAGAGCCAGCCTAACCCCGTTGTCATCCTCAGCCTTCAGGTTCAGGAAGAACTTGGAGGGCTCTAGAATCCATGGCTTGGGGCCGCCCTCAAACAGCATGAGCTTAGAGGAGCCCAGGGTCACCAAGGCAACAGAGGCAGGGTCCACAGCCTGGACAGGACAACAGGTAAAGCACAGGTCAGTGAATGGAGAAGTGGTATATTTTGTAGAGTCAAATTATATTTCATGAAGCACATTTATTGCATTCTGCCTCCACATTTGTTAGATGTCTTTCAGATAAAGCCCTGAGGTCACTGCCAATCCTAAATGATTCAACTCCAGGAGGTTTTTCAACCCTCTCTGGGGAGAGTGGATGAATGTGTTCAAGTCAGACAGCCAAACTGGGTCAAGGAGGTAGACAGACAACATGGTGAAAGGTTGGTAAATGCTACAATATTTATGAGGAGAGCGTGAACTGCAAGAGCCGAGCCGTAGTTCTTGGAGTAAGAGTAATGGCAAGTCTGCCCAACTTGTTTCTCTTTACATCCCAAAATAAAACAATTTCCTGTTAGTGTACTGAGCACTGTTTTAGCATGCACTCAGGTTAATGGGATGAAAACCCATAGGCATGGAATAGAGCATGCATGACAGAATGGAAATGGCGCTCTCCATAATGACTCTTAGCTTGACATAAATTGTCTATTCTATGGCCGAGTTGACATCAATTCCATTACAGTGCAATACTTGAGACAAAGCAGCAGGAAGAAGTAAATCAGTGTATCCAGTGCATGAGGGCATAATTACAAATGCACAGAACACTGAGGAAACCCAGGAAGAGGTTATTTAATGCTAGCTCATCCTTGCTCTTCTGTACTGATTGCAGAGAGATAAAGAAAGTGTGTGTTGTATTGTGAAAGTGTGTGTGTGTGTGTGTGTGTGTGTGTGTGTGTGTGTGTGTGTGTGTGTGTGTCCCAATCTTGCTGATTAAGAGAAAGGCTAATTGATGCTCCGGGGAGAGTTGGCGAGGAGAGTGACTGAAGATCATTGGGTAGACTTTAGACAGGATCATTCACAACAGAGCACAGGTAAAGGACCACTCATCAGGGTGTGTAGGTGCATTTTTTACAAATACAAAAGTAGGAAACAGAGAAATCTTATGATGAGTCTTATGATGCAAAATCCATTATACGGGGATGATTGCTGTATCTTGAAAGTTACATATCTTGAAAACTTGATTGCTGACAAGCAAAACATTTTGGGACCATGTCAACAATAGACTAATGAAACAAATACCAAAATACAGTTTTTGATTGGAATTTTCCTTTAAATAACACTCTTTTTGTGAACAAATGTTTCATTTTATCATTATAACAATGCAAGTAGAAACGTGAAAATCGCTTTGGGAAATCTGGTGCAGCTCAAGTCTACTACATAACCCACAATGCAATGCTCTCTCTGGGCTAGCTGCTATCTAGCTAGAAAAAGATGGCTACACACAATAATACCAAAGTAAATATCAGCATGTGAAGTAGCTAGCTTAGCTATAAAAATCGTCTAAAACTGCACTATCAATTTAGGAGTCTTAATCACGGAGTTCAACTTGCAGTTTCTCTCTGCTACTGAGCTATAAACGGCATCTCTGCCCAGTGCAAGAGCACAGTAATGTTGCTTTCCCACAAAGATACTTTTGAGGAGATGGGAAACTCCATCAGAAACGTACTAACGCCCATCGTGTACTTTACCCATGAGTCATCAATGGGCCTCACAGTGCATTCTGGGTGATTCTGGGACAAGGAGAGCACTCCTTCAAGGAGTCAATTGGGCATTAGCTCAAAAACTGAACAATAGCATGAATTCAGGGCACAAGTTGTACAACATTGCAAATATTTTCCAAGACGTGAGATAAATAACTTGTTCTCTGTAATATTGTATAGCCTTGGAATCGTGACATTAAGTACTTTCGAGGACAATAATCAGGTTCCTCAACTCATACCCTGACTTTGAGAAGGGATTGCATGACGATTATCTTAGCAACCGTGTGACGAAGAATGACAACATGAATGTGATGGGTCGACAGTCAGTTGGGTGGGAAGTTTCTCCCTTCTTTGCCCAATGAGATTCTCATCTCCTCCTTTCTGTAATATCTCAGTTTCCCACAGACAGAGCACATTGCGACATGGTACTTGGAGAAAGATTTTAGATTGAGCACATCGAAGAGAAATATGTACCTTGTCTTGAAAACGGACGGATGTGTTCTAGACAGTATGCCCATACCATCTATTGGCTGATTTGGCGATCTGGAGTGCAGGTAATCGTTTTAAAAGCCTGAAATGTGATTCTCCCCCCCCCCCCAGCAACGACAATTATGTAGCTATGACACATTCCTAGACGGTGTCCAGATTTTCACAGATGCACCACTTAGAAGTTAAATCATGGGGAAATGTTTTATTTTACCCACTGACAGAACAAAGGTTTTCACCAAATTGACAGGAGTTTCATGATTTTTATATCTGGGGGTAGATTACCCCTTTAACCTTAAGTTTCTTTGTGTCCCTTCGATAGGGGAAAAGATTTAAGTAAACCAATATGAAATCCATGTGTGTGAATAGGCCATGCCCTCAGGTACAGGTACAGGGGCATAGACTCACTTTGAGTGGTGGGTAGGCAGCGATGGTGATCTTGGCACTGAGGTAGACATTGCCGTGGGTGTAGCTGACCGTTAGGGCTGTGTATCCTGTGGCTAGAGCCTGGGCCCTTACCCCACTGCAGTGGTTCTGCCCTGGAGCCAGTCTACCTGTAGGGAAGGAAGGAGGGAGGGGGAGAAAGAGAGAGCGAGAGTCATATGGCTGCAATCCCAGTCCTAGAGGACCAAATTCTGCCATCTTTCATACACATCTCTTATCCAACATCTCTTATCCAACACAGACAACAATATGTCCCAGGCAAGCAATAACATATATCAAGGAAGGCAATTGAAGTGGTAGATCTTATGTTCTTCCGTGGATCAAGAGAGCTTTGAGGGAAATTAAAACCATATTGCCAATATGAGAAGGATAAACTGAACACTACAGAGGGTCTTTGTGAAGGCTCTGCCCCCCAGCTAGGTACATTTACAGGTTTTTTTGTCATTTAGCAGAAGCTCTTATCCAGAGCAATTAGGGTTAAGTGCCTTTCTCAAGGCTACAGACAGATTTTTCACCTAGTCGGCTCGTAACTTTTTTCGGTTACTGGCCCAACGCTCTTAACTGTTAGCCTACCTGCCGCCACAGGTACAGTACTGTCAGAGTTTTATGACCCAAGCGTGGGGGCGTTTCTCACCCTCCAGCAGCTGGAACACCCCCTGGTTCTCCTCCTCCACCTGCAGGTCAATGTGGCTGCAGTCGCTCAGCATCACCCGTTCCTCTCCTCCCCCCTCCCCTAGCAGGCCAAAGATCCGGAGGGGCAGCTCCAGCGCAAGGCGCACGCGGGCCTCCACCGGGCAGGGAGAGAAATCCATCCCCACGGGCTCCACCACGTACACCTGGGTGTGGGGGTTAAGAGGACAGTGAGACAGGTCAGAAGAAACAGCTGAAGTCCAGACAATGTTCTTCATTTTCTATGGATTTGTTTAATTATTTTCATTGACGTATAATGTTTGGAAACATGTTAACAACGACTAACTAGTACAGTTGATAAAGATGTAAGATATGTAACTATACAATTCACTGCATTGACCAGTGATCCTTCACATCCTGTAAAATGAGTTAGGGGAGGGCTATACGGTCACCTTCATCGTTCCATAGTGCATTGGGTTGCGGACATCATGGGCGTATACCACACTGACGCCAATGTCACTGACGGTCGTCATCACTCCTTTCACTGTCACCGTGGCAACGGCTAGGTTAGAGGAGGACCAGCTGAAATTCCCACTGCCTCCAGCTGCCTGGGACACAATGCAACATGGGTAAATATTGACACAGAGTCTGCAATACATCAAGTTCAAGAGACACTCTAACTTGTATCTGTCATTCTAAGTCAGTGTCTGGCCTTATACAAATTAGTAGGTAGTTATAAGAAATAGCGAAAGAAGATTCACAAAATGTCTAAATATAAAATATTATACACAAACACAGAACTTGACGGAAGTGATGTGTAATTCACTGTGGCTGATGTGAGAGATTCTTCAGCATGAGTTCCAACAGAAATAACAGTGAACATATGTTGTATTTAACAGGGACAAATACCCGTATTGTGTACTGGTAGGCTCCAACCTTGGGCTGCCATGGAAACGTGAGGATACTGGGACTGAGGACTATGGGATTGTAGATTTCTACATCCTGTTCATTGTGGACTGGGTTTGCCAGCTCATGGACTCCTCCATCCTAGAACACAAACACAACCTTGTTAAGACATAGCCAGGCTGTTTCTAACTAATGATCATGATCTCTCACAATTCTATAAGATAGCATAAAGTATTAAAGTAAGATAACAACTAATAAAAAATCTGCAAAGAAACTAATCCAAGGTTTCTACAAAACTCACATGATCCACTACAGATTTGAGTGTAGCATCAATTAGTGTTAGCCCGTTGTTCAAAGCCTTGACACGGTGGTAGGACCCATTCAGGGAGGACTCTAGAATCTCAAAGTACTCATCTGGAAACACAGCTTCGATCCTGATGTTCTGCAAGCACAAACAATCAAGATAGTAGCACTTAAAAATACAGAGGGGAATGAGAGAGTGAACAACTGTTTTAAAGGCCCAGTGCAGTCTAAAAGCGTGATTTTCCTACGATTTATATACATTTCCACACTATTAGGTTGGAATAATACTGAAATTGTGAAAATTATGATAACGCCCTTTTAATGTAAGAGCCGTTTGAAAAGACTGCCTCAATTTCTGGAGTTTTGGCGTGCCTGGGAACATCACCAGCCGGTAAATTAGTTAGACCATTAAGAAACCTCTCTGCCAACCACAGGTCATTTTCCTTTTTCCCCCACCCCACTCAAACCACTCCCAGACAGTCCTAGCAAAATTCTTGCTTGAGAAATTGCTCATTGCTGTGCAGGCATTTTTGTATATTTTTGACCATTTTAATTGAAAACATACACAGTATGGTATCTAATTGTTACCCAGAAATCATTTGATATTGAGATAAAAAAAAGCTGCATTGGACCTCTAAAAGTGTGGAAAAAACCTAACCATTAAAGAGAGGACAGTGCATACAATCTGGCTGAGATGATAACATAGAAACTCCATAAAAAATTCAAAATCTTCCTTTCCAGTATTTGAATGTGTCCCAGCTATAGCTCAGTCTGCAGTTGATTAGACATCAAGAGGGATATGCCAAACTATTTAACAAAAAAAATCTAGTTTCCATTTTATAAGAGGGAGTGCGACAGTGTTTTGACAAACATAACAAACAATGGTGTAGAATTAAGACAACTTAGGCTGAGCTTACTTACATCGGATAAGTAAATCCTATTGCTTGACTTGTCAAACACTTCGATGAGGATATTATACACTCGTCCTGTTTCTAGAACCCAGCTCTCTACAGGATTCATCTTCAATCCTGGTAAAACAGGTTATAATTTGAACTGAAACAGGATATGTAGTTCAGAAATCACTCAATAACTGACAATGGTTTACTTTAAATGCTTCACTAATGCACAAGGATGAACAAAACGCATGCAGCCATACCCAAGTATACCGGTTCCACAACATACAGAGTCCCGTTGGGCATGCGAGACACCCTTTGCATGCGAAGGCCTGAGCAATTGTTAAGGACAATAAAGTTAGGTTATACAAAGAGAGGCATACAGGGACCATTTTAAGCACAGTTTAAATCTTGTGTTTGTCAAATGCACAATACAACCTGCTGGGATAAGTCTTAAGTAGTGAGCTTTAGCTAGACATGTTCCCCCCCAGACTGTCAAGTCCTGTTATATTACTGCCCGTCTCTGCAAGCCACTGAGAACGATATGAGAGAACGGAACACTCAACTTACCTAATCATGAATCCCTACATGAACACCATTCATGGTACACACCATTCATGGTACACACCATTGTATGTCATTACATTAAAATAAACCAGTGGTTCTCCAACTTTTCAGACGGGTCCCCCTTCCATCATCGGGGAACATCCTATGCACATTTATTTTTTGCCATTTAAAAACTAAATTCCTGCAATTCTACACATTTTGCTATGGGGCAGGTATCATTTTTTACAGCTAACTTTCTGCAATTTTACACATTTTGCCATGAGTGACTCAAACATTACAACAAAATCAATGGGCTAAAAAACCTAGCTTAAAAACATTAGCTGACATGGACTAGTTGATCTGAACATTTCTTATAAATAGCTCTCCAAGGTCTGCCATGACAAGAGGAAAACTGCTGATGCACTACCCAATATATATTTTTTTTATATTTGTTTTAGATGCTGCTAATTACCAACTAATGTTATAGCACTGTAGAGGAGTCTCAGACCTAAACTGATCAAGATCATATGAAGTGTATGTTGTCTTAAAAAGGAAACTCTTGTGATCCAGCAGCACGTTGATGTGTCCCAGCTGCAGGGCGTTAACAGTGGAGGTGCTCTGGTCCAGACTAGCCACAGCCAGGTCAGTGTTTCCATCAGCACCAGCCACACCGTCCTGGAGGTACAGCTCATATTGATCACAGGGCATGGAGATCTCTGGAACACATTACCCTGGGTCAGCTCTTCATGATTTGTCTTCATTAACTATTTCTTACATAGATGGGATGGACAGTATACACCCTGAACTGTGATATGAATACCATCTAATCATTCTTGATACTACATTACTGTATCCAATGACACAATTCAATACTTTTCTAGACACCCTTTTTTGTGACTATTGTCGATACATCATTGGATTTGTAAATGCATAGAATGATATGCTTGACTGTATAGTGCAAGTTCAGACCCACCTGTGATCTTTCCCTGTCTGATCTTCTGGACCTTGTATTGGATGGATGTGCCCACCAGCAGGTAGACATCACATGCAGGGCTCAGCAGGATGTTCTCCAGAATCAGCAGTTTCACCTCTGCTGCACCTACATTCTTTGTGAAGGGTGGATATCATAGTTAAAGCACGGCGTACAAACGGCACATGCCATTTGCTACATCAAGAAACCAGACCAACTCCATTGCAGTATGATTCACACGCCATCAATAGCGACCAACCCTCAAAGGTACGCCTTTAATCAAATGTTTAATCTAAACTCTAGATCACATTTACTCCACACACAGAAACACATAAAGCTCTCCCTCCATTTGGCAAATATGACCATAACTTTATCTTCCTGATTCTTGCTTACAAGCAAAAACTCTAACAGGAAGTACCAGTGACACGCTCAATTCTGAAGTGGTCCAATGAAGCGAATGCTAAGCTACAGGACTGTTTTGCTAGCACAGACTGGAATATGTTCTGAGATTCATCCGATGGCATTAAGCAGTTTACCCCATCAGTTACCGGCTTCATTAATAAGTGCATCGATGACAACGTCCCCACAGTCACTGTACATACATATCCCAACCAGAAGCCATGGATTACAGGCAACATCCGGACTGATCTAAAGGCTAGAGCTGCCACTTTCAAGGAGCGGGACACTAACGCTGATAAGAAAGCCGGTGTGAGTAAGACCTTTAAACAGGTTAACATTCACAAGGCCACAGATCCAGATGGATTGCCAGGACGCCTACTGAGAGCATGACCAGCTGGCAAGTGTCTTCACTGACATTTTCAACCTCTCCCTGACCCAGTCTATAATACCTACATGTTTCAAGCAGACCACCATCGTCCTAAGGCTGGGCAATATGGCCTAAAAATCAGCTTGATTTAAAAAAAATTGATGGGCGATTCCCGAGATCTCATATCTATACAGTGCATTCGGAAAGTATTCAGACCACTTTGTCCACATTTTGTTACGTTACAGCCTTATTCTAAAATGGAGTCAATTGAGAATAAAAAAATAAATAATAATACACACAATACCCCTTAATGACAAAGCAAAAAGAGATATGTAGAAATTCTAGCAAATTATGAAAAAAATAAAATAACTAAATATCACCTTTACTCGCCCATAGTTTAGGAATCCCCATCATTCCAGTGGCTATGCCCTTCCCAGTTCACGCCTTAGACAGTCGACCATTAGGGTCAGGGTTGATTAGGGAGGCCACCGCTCCTCTGGGCATGGTGACGCGGGGGGGGGGGGGGGGGCACAAGGAGAGAATCAGTCTCTTCCTCATTGACTGTCCTGCGTTTCCCGTGGTGCTAGGCCTACCATGGTTAGCTTGTCATGACCCCACTGTTTCATGGCAATGGAGGGCTCTCACAGGGTGGTCGCGAGAGTGCTCGGGGAGGTGTTATGGGGTTTCTGTTGGTGCTACTACGGTGGAGAGTCCAGACCAGGTCTCCACCGTGCACATTCCCCCCGAATAGGCCGATTTGGCTCTCGCCTTCTCCAAAAAGAAGGCGACTCAATTACCACCCCATCGACGGGGGGGATTGTGCGATAAATCTCCTGGTAGACACCGCACTTCCCAGGAGTCACATGTATCCCCTGTCACAGGCGGAGACGGCGGCTATGGAAACATGTCTCCGAATCCCTGCGTCAGGGGTACAGTCGGTCCTTCACTTCACCCACCTCCTCGAGTTTCTTTTTTGTGAAGAAGGAGGGAGGTCTGCGCCCGTGTATTGACTATCGAGGCCGAAATCAGATCACTGAGGTACAGTTACCCGCTACCTCTTATCGCCACGGCGATTGAGTCAATGCACGGGGCGCGCTTCTTCACCAAACTAGATCTCAGGAGCGCTTACAATCTGGTGCGTATCCGGGAGGGAGACAAGTGGAAGACGGAGTACCTCATCATGCCGTACAGGTTGATGAATGCTCCATCCTCTGCCTTCCAGGCAGTTGTAAAGAAAAAGCCATATCTCAGACTAGCCAATAAAAATTGAAGATGGGCAAAAGAACAGACACTGGACAGAGGAACTCTGCCTAGAAGGCCAGCATCCTGGAGTCGCCTCTTCACTTTTGAAGTTGAGACTGGTGTTTTGCATGTACTATTTAATGAAGCTGCCAGTTGAGGACTTGTGAGGCGTCTGTTTCTCAAACTAGACCCTCTAATGTACTTGTCCTCTTGCTCAGTTGTGCACTGGGGCCTCCCACTCTTTCTATTCTTGTTAGAGCCAGTTTGCGCTGTTCTGTGAAGAGAGTAGTACACAGCGTTGTGCGAGAGCTTCAGTTTCTTGGCAATTTCTAGCATGGAATAGCCTTCATTTCTCAGAACAAGAATAGGCTGACGAGTTTCAGAAGAAAGTTCTTTGTTTCTGGCCATTTTGAGCATGTAATCAAACCCACAAATGCTGATGCTCCAGATACTCAACTAGTCTAAAGGCGGCCAGTTTTATTGCTTCTTTAATAAGAACAACAGTTTTCAGCTGTGCTAACATAATTGCAAAAGGGTTTTCTAATGATCAATTAGCCTTTTAAAATGCTAAACTTTCTTTAGCTAACACAACGTGCCATTGGAACACAGGAGTGATGGTTGCTGATAATGGGCCTATGCAGATATTCCATAACAAATCAGCAGTGTCCAGCTACAATAGTCATTTACAACATTAACAATGTCTACACTGTATTTCTGATCAATTTGATGTTATTTTAATGGACAACAAATTAGATTTTCTATCAAAAACAAGGACATTTCTAAGTGATGCTAAACATTTGAACAGTAGTGTATATGTATAGTTCATAGCTACGTCAATTACCTCGTACCCCTGCACATCAACTCGGTACTGTATATAGTCATGTCATTTTTACTCGTTATTTACTGTGTATTTATTCCTCGTATCACTATTTCTATTTTATCTAATCTTTACCTCTGCACTGTTGGAAATGGACCCGTAAGTAAGCATTTCACCTTTACTCTAGACCTGTTGTCTACAAAGCATGTGACAAATACAATTTGATTTAGTCAACTTTGCAATCATATTTTGCATCATTACATTTACATTTCAGTCATTTAGCAGACACTTATCCGGATCAACTAACAGTAGTAATTAGGGTTAAGTGCCTTGCTCAAGGGCACGTCGGCAGATTTGTTCACCTAGTCGGCTCGAGCTTTCAAACCTGCAACCTTTCAGTTACTGGCCCAACACTTAACAGCTAGGCTACCTATAACTGACTGTTCTACAACATCCCACAGTGGTTCTGTCATCTCTGACTAATATTAGGTCCATCTTATGACCCTGGAGGTTTTTTATTTTCAGACGGGTGACCTCATAGCAAACAGGTCATCGCCTGGCGACGGTCCAGATGGCTAGACTAACTCTACTAGCTGTGACATCACAGTAACGCAAGTCAGCCTGTTATTTATAGCCGTCTATACCCCTGGAGGGCTGCTGTCTGCCAGCCACGAGCTGAGATGATCGAAGGAAACTATTTTAAAAGGAGCTAAAGTTCTTCTACTCCTCTGATGTTCCTGTCCCTCGCTCCTAAAAATACATCTGATTGCAGTCCTTGAGCCAGTATTTGATTCTTAACTATAGAGTATGATATTCCATCTCCACAGACTACTTCAAGAACAAGGTAAGAAATTCAGGAAATTATTAAACGGAATACCTTATACAGCGATTCTTGTATTTTCGCCTTGAGCTTAGCGTGGCCCGTTTTCAGTCCTGACACCAAGATGATATCTCCCTGTTTCCCCACTCTCTCCATCTCAGAGATGTAACCAGAGGGGGTGTAAGTAGACTCAGAGAATTTAAGAACCCTTGAGGGATGGAAAATGCATAACAAGCCTATTATTGACAGTGACAAATTGACATCTTACAATTAACCTACGTAATATGTTGAACTTGTGATAAGATAACCTGAGGTCTATCATATACTATTCTGGCACAAGGCAAATCATATACAAATGTATTCAAATAACCTGATAAATCACAGGTTAGATTGACTTTGCATTGAACTGCCATCCTTAAACCAGTTGTTGTTATAATGACGTTGTTGACCATCTACTTTTACGTTCACTCCTACAGGCAGGCTCCTTTCTCCAGGGTTGAATGCATGGCAACGTGGAGGAACTCACCGTAATGAGGTGTAGGAGTCAGGGAAACCATCCATGTCTGCATCTTTCACTATGGTCCAATCAAACACCAAGCTCGCCAGACTACTGAAGGTGTTTCCTGCACAATTAACAATTTGGGGGTTAGAGACATGGCTTAACATATGCGCCCATTGCTTGGGATTTGATTTAATGTACATAAAAATGTAGATGGCCCAATTTAATTTTCAATTAAAAATATATATTACATGCGACATGCAAAACATTGTCTTGTGAATTTGATGTGAAGTGTTGAAAGGACTTAACCATTTACACTCGTAAGAATTGGCCTATATGGATAGGGCTAAATTGAAATGTTTCTTACAGAAGAAATATGAAAAGCATGGTAGGAATTAAAAGGGAACAGTTTGGAGATTATGGGAAAATGATTAGACCAAAGGTGAGGACAACAGTTTACCTGACAAGACTGAATCAAAACACTACACTGTTGAATTCATGTCTATTTTACATTTACTGTACTTTTTGCAGCATTTGTTGATAAAGAAAATCCTGGAAAATGTGGGGTAGGTGCAACATTAGATCAAATAAATGACAAAGAGTGCAGTAAAGTCCTTTAAATGCACTTATGACTCCAAGAAGAGTCTTCAACAGCTTTGATGAGCTCTCCTAGCTGTGCCGTTGCAGAAGTAAACCAAGCACAATTGTAATGATTTTGTTTGGAACACAACCCTGCATCCCCAACATCACACAATTACTATTGTTGTTTACGCATATAAAGGATAAATCAATGTGGACAAGACTGAAAATAGAGCACACTAGTTTGACAAGTCCCTAAAGGTTGCAGTCACATAAGCCCAAACAAAACCAGCAATCCTCTCAACACGATATTTTAGCGATTCCATTTGACAGCTCTGAGCGTAGTACACATCAAGGCCAAAACAAACACCGAAATGCAATGCGGCTTTGGGGCTGTCATCAAAGAGAATCAGGTTGTGGCGCCAGCTCATGTAAAAGAGTGTCTGTGCCTGGCCATAATGAAACCAGTGAGACAGAACAAACAGGGAAATTAACAGCTGCCTCACGACATGGAAGGCCTGCCTCACGACATCACAATCATCACTAGTGCACACAACAATGTGGATCTCTCTACGCAGTATACTGAAGTGGGTAGCACTTTTCAGTTGTTCTTATATCTCTGTAGGCACACTGTAATTACTCTAGTAACATTGTATTGACATGTTGATACATAGCAATATTGTAAAAAAAACACATAAGTGGAATCAGGACTTTATGATACAATGTTAGAGTAATACAGTGTTATTACATAGGTAGGTGTTATGATGACAGCACATGCCAATGTAAAAAGGTCTTTGTTGACCAAAAGAGAACCACTGACACAAACTGTCAAATAAAACATAAGTAAGAGTGTATCCTTGAACACTCACCTTCAGAGTCCAGTGCGTGGATCTTCAGTTCCAATGGCGAGTCCTCCAGGTGCAGCTCTCTGGTGGTGGACACTATCTGGATCTCACTGATTATGTCCACGATGGCATCACAGCGCAGCACCTGTCCCGTTACTGTGGAGAGGGGAAACGAGTCACATACACAGGTACTGTATCAACATTTGAGACATCTACAGAACCAGAAGTGAATATAAAAAAAAAAGTCAGGAATCAGTTGTGGCTAACTCTGCTGAGGTTTGATAGGTCATGCTGTGATGAGTCCTGGGCTACATTCAGTATCAGGCTGTACAACGTGGCAGAAGTCTGGGTGTTGTTGTAATTCTGGATGGCCAGAGAGCTAGCAACAATGACAAGAAGCTGCCATGTGGGGATTTGATTTGTAGGTGGCTTATTTCAGCTAGTTTTATCTTGTTCTTGATACCATGTCTTGTTTTGAGGTGAAGATGCTCCTAAGCAACTTTGCAGTCTTTTTTTTGTTATTTCTCACCTTATTAGCCTAGAATGTTCTTTGCAATATTACACACAGCTGGAAAGAACTTTTGGATATCAGATATCATGATGCCATCTATTTTGTGAAGTGCACCAGTCCCTCCTGCAGCAAAGCACCCCCACAACATGATGCTGCCACCCCCATGCTTCACGGTTGGGATGGTGTTTTTTGGCTTGCAATCCTCCCCATTTTCTTCCAAATATAACGATGTCATTATGGCCAAACAGTTATATTTTTGTTTCATCAGACCAGTGGGAATTTCTCCAAAAAGTACAATCTTAGTCCCCATGTGCAATTGCAAACCGTAGTCTGGCTTTTTTATAGCGGTTTTGGAGCAGTGGCTTCTTCCTTGCTGAGCGGTCTTTCAGGTTATGTCGATATGGGACTCGTTTTACTGTAGATATAGATAATTTTGTACCCGTTTCCTCCAGAATCTTCACAAGGTCAGCTTGTTACCTGTAAAAAAGACACCTGTCCACAGAAGCAATCAATCAGATTCCAAACTCTCTACCATGGCCAAGACCAAAGAGCTCTCCAAGGATGTCAGGGACAAGATTGTAGACCTACACAAGGCTGGAATGGGCTACAAGACCATCGCCAAGCAGATTGGGGAGAAGGTGACAACATTTGGTGTGATTATTCGCAAATGGAAGAAACAAAAAAGAACTGTCAATAGCCCTCGGCCTGGGGCTCCATGCAAGATCTCACCTCGTGGAGTTGCAATGATCATGAGAACGGTGAGGAATCAGCCCAGAACTACACGGGAGGATCTTGTCAATGATCTCAAGGCAGCTGGGACCATAGTCACCAAGAAAACAATTGGTAACACACTATGCCGTGAAGGACTGAAATCCTGCAGCGCCCGCAAGGTCCCCCTGCTCAAGAAAACATATACAGGCCCGTCTGAAGTCTGCCAATGAACATCTGAATGATTCGGAGGACAACTGGTGAAAGTGTTGTAGTCAGATGAGACCAAAATGGAGCTCTTTGACATCAACTCAACGTGTTTGGAGGAGGAGGAGGAATGCTGCCTATGACCCCAAGAACACCATCTCCACCGTCAAACATGGAGGTGGAAACATTATGCTTTGGGGGTGTTTTTCTGCTAAGAGGACAGGACAATTTCACCGCATCAAAGGGACGATGGACGGGGCCATGTACCGTCAAATCTTGGGTGAGAACCTCCTTCCCTCAGCCAGGGCATTGAAAATGGCTCGTGGATAGGTATTCCAGCATGACAATGACCCAAAACACACGGCTAAGGCAACAAAGGAGTGGCTCAAGAAGAAGCACATTAAGGTCCTGGAGTGGCCTAGCCAGTCTCCAGACCTTAATCCCATAGAAAATCTGGGGAGGGAGCTGAAGGTTCGAGTTGCCAAACGTCAGCCTCGAAACCTTAATGACTTGGAGAAGATCTGCAAAGAGGAGTAGGACAAAATCCCTCCTGAGATGTGTTCAAACCTGGTGGCCAACTACAAGAAACATCTGACCTCTGATTGCCAACAAGGGTTTTGCCACCAATTACTAAGTCATGTTTTGCAGAGGGGTCAAATACTTATTTCCCTCATTAAAATGCAAATCATTTTATAACATTTTTGACATGCGTTTTTCTGGATTTTTTTGTTGCTATTCTGTCTCTCACTGTTCAAATAAACCTACTATTAAAATTATAGACTGATCATTTCTTTGTAAGTGGACAAACGCACAAAATCAGCAGGGGATCAAATACTTTTTTCCCCCACTGTATGTATTCACCCCTTTGCTATGAAGCCCCTAAATAAGATCTGGTGCAACCAATTACCTTCAGAAGTCACATAATTAGTTAAATAAAGTCCACCTGTGTGCAATCTAAGTGTCACATGATCAGTCACATGATCTCAGTGTATATATACACACACCTGTTCTGAAAAAACTCAGAATCTGCAACACCACTAAGCAAGAGGCACCAACAAGCAAGTGGCACCATGAAGACTAAGAAGCTCTCCAAACAGGTCATGGACAAAGTTGTGGAGAAGTACAGATCAGGGTTGGGTTTAAAAAAAATCTGAAACTTTGAACATCCCATGGAGCACCATTAAATCCATTATTAAAAAATGGAAAGAATATGGCACCACAACAAACCTGCCAAGAGAGGGCCGCCCAAAAAAACTCACAGACCAGGCAAGGAGGGCATTAATCAGAGAGGCAACAAAGAGACCAAAGATAGCCCTGAAGGAGATGCAAAGCTCCACAGCGGCAATTGGAGTATCTGTCCATAGGACCACTTTAAGCCGTACACTACACAGAGCTGGGCTTTACGAAAGAGTGGCCAGAAAAAAGACATTGCTTAAGAAGAAACAAACACGTTTGGTGTTCACCAAAAGGCATGTGGTACACTCCCTAAACATATGGAAGAAGGTACTCTGGTCAGATGAGACTAAAATTGAGCTTTTTCGCCATCAAGGAAAACGCTATGTCTGGCACAAACACAACATCTCTCATCACCCCAAGAACACCATCCCCACATTGAAGCATGGTGGTGGCAGCATCATGCTGTGGGGATGTTTTTCCATCGGCAGGGACTGGGAAACTTGTCAGAATTGAAGGAATGATGGATGCCCAAGGAATGATGGATGCAAGAATGAGCTGCAATCAGACAGGATGTGGCCCAGAAGTTAATTGACAGCATGCCAGGGCAGATTGCAGAGGTCTTGAAAAAGAAGGGTCAACACTGCAAATATTGACTCTTTGCATAAACTTCATGTAATTGTCAATAAAAGCCTTTGACACTTATGAAATGCTTGTAATTATACTTCAGTATTCCATAGTAACGTCTTACAAAAATATCTAAAGACACTAAAGCAGCAAACTTAGTGGAAATTAATATTTGTCATTCTCAAAACTTTTGGCCACGACTGTATGTGAACACCCCTTCAAATTAGTCTATTTGGCTATTTCAGCCACACTCATTGCTGACAGGTGTATAAAATTGAGCACACAGCCATGCAATCTCCATAGACAAACAAACATTGGCAGTAGAATGACCTTATTGAAGATCTCAGTGACTCAACAGTGCGGTCATAGGACACCACGTTTCCAACATGTCAGTTTGTCAAATCTCTACCCTGCTAGAGCTGCTCCGGTCAACTGTAAGTGCTGTTATTGTGAAGTGAAAATGTCTAGGAGCAACAACGGCTCAACCGCAAAGTGGTAGGCCACACAAGCTTACAGGATGGGCCCGCCGAGTGCTGAAGCACGTAAAAATAGTCTGTCCTCTGTTACAATACTCACTACCAAGTTCCAAACTACCTCTTAAAGCAACGTCAGCACAAGAACGGTTTGTCAGGAGCTTCATGAAATGAGTTTCCATGGCCGAGCAGCTGCACACAAGCCTAAGATCACCATCCGGAATGCCAAGCATCAGCTTGAGTGGTGTAAAGCTTGCTGCCATTGGACTCTGGAGCAGTGGAAACGCATTCTCTGGAGTGATAAATCACCTTTTTACCATCTGGCAGTCCAACAGATGAATCTGTGTTTGGAGGATGCCAGAAGAACGCTACCTGCCCAAAAGCATAGTGCCAACTGTAACATTTGATGTTAGAGGAATAATGGTCTGGGGCTGTTAGTCATGGTTCGGGTCCCTTAGTTCCAGTGAAGGGAAATCTTAACGCTACAGCATACAATGCCATTCTAGACAATCGTGTGCTTCCAACTTTGTGGCAACAGTTTGGGGAAGGCTCTTTCCTGTTTCAGCATGACAATGCCCCTGTGCACAAAGCGAAGTCCATACAGAAATGGTTTGTCGAGATGGGTGTGGAAGAACTTGACTGGCCTTCACAGAGCCCCGACCTTAACTCCATCGAACCTCTTTGGGATGAATTGGAACACCGACTGCGAGCCAGGCCTAATCACCCAACATCAGTGCCCGACCTCAGTAATGCTCGTGGCTGAATGGAAGCAAGTCCTCGCAGCAATGTTCCAACATCTAGTGGAAAGCCTTCCCAGAAGAGTGGAGGCTGTTATTTAATGCAAAGGGGGGAGCAACTCCATATTAATGTCCATGATTTTGGAATGAGATGTTCAACGAGCAAGTGTCGACATACACATTCATGACCAAAAGTATGTATAGATGCACTCCGGACTCCGACATTGCTCCTCCTAATATTTTTTAATTCCATTATTTTACTTTTTTTAGACGTAGCTAAAATTTGATGTAACAATGTATTTGAGAGAGAACAAGTGCTCATTGTACAAATGTATTAATGTTCTCAATAAACATTGGAGATGAAATATAATTCACATGTTGTCAACAATCTAAGCCAACCCCGTCTGTTTTGCCCCATAGTTGCTAAACACCCAACCCGTCTATAGCATTGGAGTAAACCGCTGATTTACACTATTACACAATGCTGTAAACCAGTGTTCTTCATTCCTTTTACTGGGCCCCACAGGGATGTACTTTTTTGTTCTAACCCAGCACTACCAATCCTGATTCAGCTAATCAAGGGAAATGTTTCAACATATAGTTAATAGGGCTGACTTGTGCACTACACTGAGTAGATTGTCTGCTGAAGCCTTTAGGCTAAATCACCTCAACTTCCAAGGACCGAAGCATAACAAGTCCTTATCATTAAGAATTCAGAGAATCTATACAGCTCTTATCTCAATTCGACCCTCATGAACTAGTTGATGAGCAAGTAGTAGCACTTCACCCGTTCATGTTAGCCTCATGTAATGCTGCTTCAAAAAGGCCACAAAGGCTATTTGACCAAAAGCTTAGCCACAATAAACTGACATTTGCATTGACACCAAATAAGCAGATGTTCTCTCTTCATCCAAGCAGGTACTCTACTCCAGTGGTTCCCAACCTTTTTTGTTGTTGCTCTGCACAGAGTTCCCCTGATGTACCCCCTCATGTGAATTTTACCAGTAAGCCTGTGGTTTCATGAGTCCTCATGTATCCCCTGTGGATAGGCCAAGTACCCCCAGGGGTCCTACTACACCTGGTTAGAAAGCCCTGCTCTACGTACCGACATCCTCAGCCAGTATGATGCTGGTGAGTCTGGAGGAATGTGTGGAGCAGGCCTGGAGAACAGCTCTCTGGGAACACTGTCGGCTGAGGTCAGCCTCTACAGCCTCGATGCTGGCCACCTCTGGTCTGGTGGAAGACCTGGAGGTACGAAAAGGTACTGTATTTAGACACTCCAGGGACAATCTAAGTTTATATATAAATACTTGTATTTATTCAAAACAAATGCATTTTGCTTTCATCTGGTTGCTTTCTGTCCTCTTCAGCAAAACCTGGTGAGCATAAATCGGTCTAAGAAAACAGATTTTGCCCAAGGACATGTTGGAAGCTGTTATCTAATGACAGGAAAGAATAAAATCTGTTTTGACAGGAAATGTATGATTGATGAGGCACAGATTCTAAAATGAAAGACAAAGTTGATAGAGTATTTATAAACTTGTACCGTCAGCTCTGAATGGGAGTTTGTGTGCACTGTGCAGACCAGGCAGAGAGCTGAACATGTCCCACTGACCATCACACTCTAGCACAGTGGTTCCCAAACTTTCAACTCACTCTTCAAAGTTGTAATAGAACGTACAAGGTGCCATTTCAAAATTGGGTAGTGCATCATCAGTTCCTCTTGTCATGTCAGTCATTATATACCTTGGAGAGCTATTTATAAACTTGTCAGAAATGTCCATATCAACTAGCCCATGTCATTAACGTTTTTTGTTGTAATGTTTAAGTCATTCAAATATAACACGAATAAACATTAGACATGGCAAAATGTATAGAATTTAAAGAAAAGATATAACCCACAAAATGTTCTCTGCACCACATAGCAAAATGTGTAGAATTGCAGGAAATAAGCTTTAAACCTGCAAAATTCTCTCACCCGACAAGAGGGTGCCCATAAAAATAGAAGTGGCGTGCGCAGGAAGGGGGGCCTGAGTGAAAACGTTTGGGAACCCCTGCTCTAGCGGATACCTGACATGGGGTGCATGTGGCTGGGGCTCACGGTGGGCATGATCCCAAGTAGGTTATTTTCAATGCATGGTCATGGGTGTTAGATTATATCCATCCCAAAACTATAGCTTCAATAAAGAACTTTACTTTCCATTAAACAAAATCTTCCTGATTTACTTGACTATATGCTGCAGTGTAACAGTTCATGTTGCAACGCGTCCCACACGACCTATGAGTAGATATGAAAGACGATACCTGCGGGGACCCAAGCAATACAGTTGTCTGTTTCCTAGCGGGTAATTCTAGGAGCGATAATCTCTTTTTACAGATATTCACTTACCATCTGTAACAGCCTTCAGTTGCTTCCAATGTGAAGTTTATTCTGGTGCTTCGGGCAAGTGGTAATAACACTTTGGGGATATTCAACTTTGATGAGGCACTTGTGGTGTGAATTGAACTTGATATTAACAAAAACACTGATAGCGTGTTCAGCGCAAAAATCGCCATTTCCGACAGCCAGATAGATTGCAGGTACTGCTATTATCAATAGGAAAAAATACAAAATAAAATATGTTAGCGGTTACAGCCAACTAGCCTACAGTACAATAATTGTATATTTCTTCCATCCTCAATTATCCTAACGTTTCCGACACTGAGTGATCACCACGGGGTAACCTAATCGTTACAATGAACTAACATGACTACTGTAACCATTTCCTTCAGCAAACATTCGAACCATTGATAGTTACCTTAGTTTCAATTTCTGACAATAACGGAGAGCGGCAGCCGCATAACTATGATCATTTGGCCGGTTCCTAAAAATGGACACCTTTAATTCAAATACCCTTCAAATCTCTTGGATAAAATATACAGCAGACCTTCCCCTACCGTCTAAGTTTAGGATAAAAGGTAATTTCAACAAATATTATGTAGAAATACCAGCCATTACAAATAATTAGAGCTGCAGCGTGCATGCTGGCTGGGAGGCAGTTGACGTCATTTACAAAGTAAAGTAGTGGATGTGATGCGATGATGACGCGTTGTCTTAAAGATGCAGCATTGCTCAGCTTTTAGCCCACCAGCAACATACAGCAACCTACAGTATGTATCATTACCACCACAACTGACACATACTTTATATATTTTGTTATGTTCTACTCCCTGTATATAGCCATGTTATTTTCACTCGTTCTTTTTATTCGTTATTCACTGTGTATTTATTCCTCGTGTCACAATTGTTTTAGTACATGTTTTATTATTTATCTTATCTTTAACTCAGCATTGTTGGAAATGGACCTGTAAGTAAGCATTTTCCTGTTAGTCTACACCCGTTATCCAGGAAGCAAGTGTCAAATAAAATTGGATTTGACTATGCAGCTGAGCCGCCTATTGAGGGAGAGCTCAATCAGTTTGATCATCAGGTGAATTATGGATGTTTGTTATAACAATAGGGCTATTATGTACAGGTGTGACTGGGACGGGTTACCATACCCCTAGCGTAGCCAATCTCAAGATATTCAACTACTGGTAGACTGATACATAAAGTTCTACTGATACAAGCAATTATAGTGTGGTTTCAAAACACAGATTGTACTCATGTCTGTTTCTCTTTGACCCCAGACTTCTGAGGATCACTGTACAGCATTAGTCAGTGAGTAGTGAATCATTAATTGTGATTGTTGTTCATGAGGTCCGCAGGTCTAAACGACTTTCAGTAACCCAATTCTTCCTCTAACTACCAGCCTCTCTGTCTCTATTTCTCACCAGTCACCACCAGCAGAGGACTGAGTTAAGTACATGCATGTCCTATGGATCACCCATTTATATTAATTAGTGCCAATCTAAACCATGGAGTTGGTTGACACAGAAATGGGAACATAATATAGCTGGCCCCAACCACTTACAACTAGACGAGTTGAGTAAATTAGCTGGGAGCAAGAGAGGATGGCTCATAATAATAATAATAAATAGGACTTATATAGCACTTTTCAAGGACCCAAAGTCAAAACAAAACAGACCAAATAAAAACATGAATAAAGAGAGGGGTGGGCTCAAGGAAGGGAAAGAGTGTGATGAGTCAGTGTATGGGGAGGGTTTGGATACGAACCCGGTTTAGGATAAGGGGCGGATTGGGTTTAGGATACGAACCTGATTTAAGGTGGCCTGCTGTGGTGGAAAGGAGTGTGTGTGTGGATTGGTAGGGGAGAAGAAGGTCTGAGAGGTAGGGGGCAGCTTTGTAGGTTAGAAGGAGGATCTTGTAATCAATGCGTTGGAAGACAGGTAGCCAGTGGAGTTCACGGAGGACAGGGGTGATGTGCTACCAGGACTTAGTGTGGGTGAGGAGTCAGGCTGCAGATTTTTGAACCATTTGGAGCTCATGGATGAAGCTTGAGTTGATGCTGGAGAGTAGTGAGTTGTAGTAGTCAAGACGGGAGGAGATGAATGCATGTATGAGGGTTTTAGCGGCAGGACAGGAGAGGGATGATAATGAAGAGAATGCAGTGAATGGACTGGAGACCATTCCATTCATTACGTTCCAGCCATTACTATGAGCCCGTCCTCCCCAATTAAGGTGCCACCAGCCACCACTGCAGCAAATACTTCAGGAAGATCAAACACAGACCTCTTAAAGGCCTCCGCATGCTTCCCAGCCGAAACAGTTTCGGAAGAGATTGTGCGTATATCATGATGACATTTTGTGACGTTTTTTTGTTCGTTTTGGACTTCGGTAATGGGTTTTTTGGCTGTTCGGGCACACTACACATTTGTAAAATAGCTTAAAGTCTGGGTAGGATGGGTGGGAGGTAACACATTAGGTATGTCTGCAAGAATACAAGGAGAGTGTAGTCTTTTGACCTTTTATTGAAACAGGTTTGTTGGTCTTTTGTAGCCTTCAAATGATGAGAAATGTTACAGCTGATGAAAGATGGTTTGTCTAGGAACAAACTGTGACGTTCGTCGTTAAAGGTAGACCAAGGCGTAGCGTGAGTTGGGTTCATCATACTTTATTTTAAATGTGAACCAGCAAAAACAATAAAACGACCGACACGCTAGGCATGCAAACACATGCAACACAAAGACAAGACCCCACAACTGACTGTGGGGAAAAAGGGCTGCCTAAGTATGATTCCCAATCAGAGACAACGAATGACAGCTGCCTCTGATTGGAAACCATACTCGGCCAATCAAAGAAAAAAACAACATAGACATACAACGCATAGAATGCCCACCCCATGTCACACCCTGACCTAACCAAACAGAGAAAAACGTCTCTCTCAGGTCAGGGCGAGACACAAACAGAGGAAACAATCACTTAACATCAAGGTATAAAGGTTAAATTAGCACTATTAAGTCAGGAGGTAACGAAACAATATAAAAGGATAACTTTGCCTTGGCCGCCACACTGCATTCATACAATAATCATTGTCAATGAACGCAGCTCTGCGGTTACATGTTGGTTTGCCACCTCAACCTGCCTCTCTCGCACTGGACACTTCCAGTCTCCAGCAACATTGGCACCCCTACAGTTGACACACACAACTTTTCCCACCGAAACTACACAAACCTCTGTCCCATGCCCTACTGCACACTTTCTACATCTTGGAATCTCCCTACAAACACACTTCTGCGACATGACCATAAACGTGGCACCAAAAACACAGAAGTAGATTCGGCTGATAACTGATGTATCCTAACATGACTTTGTCAGGTAAAGACTGATTCAGAACTTAAAAGGACAGACTGACACCTCTGTTTCACCACACTCCCCACCTGGCCTGTGTCACACCAAACGATGGGAGTCACAAACACCAGGAATCTTCAATTTCAATTGCTCGACCTTCACACTTAACGCTACCCGAGAAATCACTCCTTTCAATGGTGCCTTATTCCTAAGAGCAAGGTAAGAAACAGATCTTGACCGAGTTGCGTGGCATGGAAACAAACATCACAAGTCCACTTCGGGTTACCTTCACCCATTTAACAGTACCCAACATCTTTTCCAGCCAGCCTCATACCACATATGGATAGACCAAAAGGCCTAGATCCACTTTCTCCAAGAATCTCACTCCCACTGGGCCAAACTCATCTTTATCATAACCATGTCCATCGATGCAAGGCTCGGGCTCTGAGCTCCTCGCAACACCTTCCACCTCACTTAAATCTCCCTCATTCACTTCCATTTCACCTCCAGAGCTCGGTCTGGCGGACATCTCACTCTGTTGTACTTGATCCCGGTCTTCTTCGACACACCATCTCCACTTTTAATCGCCATCTTCATCATTTTAAGATTCAATCTCTTCTTCAATTCTCTTCTTCCTCTTTTTCCTCTTCCATTCCTCCTCCGAAATCCACCTTTCCTTGTTCCTGTCCCAATATTCCTCTTCTTCTGGATTTGCTAGCGGCCCTGTGGCATGCCGACTTAACTCCATCTCTCTAGTCAGTCAGCTGACCGTCCATCAATTCTGGGACAGGGTTCCGGTCTGGAAGCACACTTTTGACTGCACCTACATTATTGACCCTTGGCACTCACATCTATAGCCATTAAGTGCTTTGAAAGGCTGGTCATGGCTCACATCAACACCATCATCTAAAAAACCCTAGACCCATTCCAATTTGCGTACCGCCCCAACAGATCCACAGATGATGCAGTCTCTATTGCACTCCATACTGCCCTTTCCCACCTGGACAAAAGGAACACCTATGTGAGAATGCTATTCGTTGACTACAGCTCAGCGTTCAACACCACAGTGCCCTCAAAGCTCATCAATAAACTAAGGACCCTGGGACTGAACACCTCTCTCTGCAACTGGATCTTGGACTTCCTGACGGGCCACCCCCAGGCGGTGAGGGTAGGTAACAACACATCCGCCACGCTGATCCTCAACACAGGGGCCCCTTAGGGGTGCGTGCTCAGCCCCCTCCTGTACTCCCTGTTCACTCATGACTGCACGGCCAGGCACGACTCCAACATCATCATTAAATTTGCCGATGACACAACAATGGTAGGCCTGATCACCAATAACAACGAGACAGGCTATAGGGACAGCCTATAGGGACAGCCAATAGGGAGGAGGTCAGAGACCTGGCCTTGTGGTGCCAGGACAACAACCTCTCTCTCAACATGATCAAGACAAAGGAGATGATTGTGGACTACAGGAAAAAGAGGACCGAGCACGCCCCCATTCTCATCGACGGGGCTGCAGTGGAGCATGTTGAGAGCTTCAAGTTCCTTGGTGTCCACATCACCAACAAACTAACATGGTCCAAGCACACCATGACAGTCGTGAAGAGGGCACGACAAAGCCTATTCCCCTCAGGAGACTGAAAAGATTTGGCATGGGTCCTCAGATCCTCAAAAGGTTTAACAGCTGCATTATTGAGAGAATCCTGACTGGTTGCATCACTGCCTGGTATGGCAACTGCTTGGCCTCCGACTGCAAGACACTACAGCGAGTAGTGTGAATGGCCCAATACATCACTGGGGCCAAGCTTCCTGCCATCCAGGACCTCTAGACCAGGCGAATTCAGAGGAAGGCCCTGAAAATTGTCAAAGACTCCAGCCACCCTAGTCATAGAGTGTTCTCTCTGCTACCGCACGGCAAGTGGTACCGGAGGGCCAAGTCTAGGTCCAAGAAGCTTCTAAACAGCTTCTACCCCCAAGCCATGAGACTCCTGAACATCTAGTCAAATGGCTACCCAGACTATTCACATTGCCTCCCCTCCCCTCTCCACATCACTGCCACTCTCTGTTGTCATCTATGCATAGTCACTTTAATTAACTCTACCTTTACCTCAATTACTTATTTAATTATCTATTTTTTTCTTTTTTTTCTTAAAACTGCATTGTTGGTTAAGGCCTTGTAAGTACATTGTAATGTGACATTCTCTTAGTAGAGGATCTAAGAAGATCAAATTTGACTTCCCTATGGGGCCATCAATGGGAACTATCTTTCTTGGCCGTGATTCAGTTAAATCAAATCAAATGTTATTTGTCACATGCTCCGAATACAACAGGTGTAGACCTTACAGTGCAATGCTTACTTACAAGGCCTTAACCAACAATGCAGTTTTAAGGAAAAAAAAGAAACAAATAGATAAGTAAAAAAGTAATTGAGGTAAAATGTACACTACCATTCCAAAGTTTGGGGTCACAGAAATGTACTTGTTTTTGAAAGAAAAGCAATTTTTTTGTCCTTTAAAATAACATCAAATTGATCATAAATACAGTGTAGATATTGTTAATGTTGTAAATGACTATTGTAGCTGGAAACGGCAGATTTGATATTCCATAAAAACAATCTTATTAGTCACACGCGCCGGATACAACAGGTGTAGACCTTACAGTGCAATGCTTACTTACCCTGTCCCAGAAAAATGGACGGCAATCTGATAAACACTGTACAAAAATGTCATTTTGTACAGTCACTGAACTATCTTAATCAACTTTTGGCTCTGCATGGTCATTATTATAGGATAAAGGTATTGCAAAAAGTCTCATTATTTTCCTTTCATTACTAGGCAAAGGTGAAGCAAATGTTTCAAGTCAAAGTACCTTGTGTACCATTGGATGCTGCTGAGGGGTATAATAATGGAATTGAACACAATTTAAATAGCTGTCAGTGACATCTAGGGATGGGAACGGGTGCACTGCATGCAGTTGGACACCACCTGGTAAGATACATGGCAAGATTAGGGATAGTTGCTTACGCAACAGTGGAGGCTGCTGAGGGGAGGACGGCTCATAATAATGGTTGAATGGTCAGTTTTTTTTTTTATTTATCCTTTATTTAACTAGGCAAGTCAGTTAAGAACAAATTCTTATTTACAATGACAGTCTACCCTGACAAAAGGGGGATGCCTAGTCAGTAGTACACCTGAAATGTTCTTCCACATGGCCCTCTGAATCAGAGAGGTGCAGGGGGCTTCTATAATCAACATCCACGTTGGCGCCCGGGGAACAGAACCAGGGTCTGTAGTGATGCCTCTAGCACCAAGATGCAGTGCCTTAGACCACTGCATCATTCAGGAGCACAGGAATGATGTGGTTTCCATGTGGTTGATACCATTCCATTAACTCCATTCCAGCCATTATTATGAGCCGTCCTCACCTCAGCAGCCTCCACTGTTGTGTAGGCTATTATCACGAACCTTGTCATTGTATTTACCAGGTGATGTATTCAACTACATGCAGTGTAACCCTCACCACCCCTAGATGTCACTGACAGCTATTTTAATTGTGTTCTTCAGAGCCTCCAAATGTGCAGGAATGGATCATTCAGCACTCTCTGGGAGTAACATTTTTATGTCGATATACAATCTAGAGATATACCATTATATTATAAACTATTTTGTCTGAAGTTGGGTGCTTTGAAACATTGTTGTTATTCTATTCCATTCAATTAAATTATATTCTATTCTATTCAATTCTATTCTATATATCTAATAGATAATTCATTTCCACACCCCCTAAAGGAGAAAATACTCATTCTCGGGAGAAAAACAGACTCACTAATCATGGGGAATATTCATCTGTATGGCAGCAGTAATTATGTGTTTGTTTATTTATTTATATTTTACTAGAGGGTTGCAATTAAGGGATCTCATTTTTTATGCAAATCTGGCCAAGGGCTATACATTGGAGGAGAGGCAAGAGATTAGCAATTCTAAGGATAAAAAATGTATTCGTCACATGCTTCGTAAACAACAGGTGTAGACTAACAGTGAAATGCTTACTTATGGACCCTTCCCAACAATGCAGAGAGAAAGAAAGAGAAATAATAGAAAAATAATAACAATACTAACGATAAGCAGTGGTGGATAATGCAATGCTGTACGGTCCAAAACAGAGACATGATCACAGTGTCTAATTGCCACCTGTGCCAAAGAGGGAGACAAGAATTTGCAGTCAAGCAGTGAGAGCTATAATCAAGTCAGAGTTATTTTACAAGAAAGGTCTATCATACATGCAGAGCACGCGCTCTCTCCAAGGGATATCAGTCACATGACAAGACACTGGAAGAGATGAGGCGACTGTATCTTATCACATCAATTAACCCTTGAGTATGACAGAGAGGATGAAACCAGAACTGGTTTAGTAACATGACATAATGTTAGACACTGTCTTGACTCAGGGAATAAACAATGAGCCAGATGTTACCTCAATACACCAAGATGAGACCACTGTTCTTGTCTTTAACCTTAATCACAAGGTCTCAATACTACATGTGTTCATTGTATGTGAACTCATTTGTTGGCATTGCAGCTTATGACTTCATGAGTTAACACTCATGGACTGATACCAGATTTTTATCATACAGTCTGAATTCATCTCTCTATGTCTCCTCTGATTCCACATTGTATTCCTTTTCTCTTTGATCCTGTTACCACAACGCTCAGTCCAGATTGTGTGCTGGTTTCTTGGACACTGACAGATGCACAGCGTGATTAACAGCAACAGTTGACTTGATGTGTTTTACATAATGTCGTGCCGTGCCAGAGATGACATATTGTATTAGTCAGAGAACATTAACAATGAGATCACATCGCTGACTGCTGGCGTCGTTGCGTTCCAGTCAAAATGGTTGGTGAGATTGCAATCCTCCAGTCCAATACATGCTTAAAGGGGCCATCTGCAGTTCGGACTTAATCAAAGTGTAACCCCACCACTGATTTGGTAAACAGCTGAGGCATGGGGCTGGAGAAATCTAACCACTCTCAAACTCATAGAGCTATGGATACAAGGGCTGACTATGATATAACATGTGTAGTTTTAACTAGGTTTTGAGGCTATACAGTGTTTACTGTAAACAATTTACAACACAGTTGTGGTACTGTATCCTTGGGCACATAACTTTGATCATGACCAGACTTTATTGCTTCTAAATATTTGTATATTCTGACTGAAAAGGGAAGACATATTGGTGTTGGAATGGCTTTGAATGGTCTCTAGACAGCATGGCAAGATTTGATAGAGGTATGGTGACACCTTAGAGGATGGTGAAACATCTTATATTCGTTTGACTTAGCATCTTTGTGAAGATGTAATTCCGAGGAGTGTGTGTGGGCAGTGTTGGTGCAGAGGTCTGGTACGGTGTGATGTAACGTCTTAGCAACAGGAAAACAATATCTAAAAGTCATGCAGTGTATCTGTAAGCAATTCCCCAGCGGGACTGCCCCTCACGTCTAGACAACAATAGAGCTGAGTACCAGACTGACCTCATGAAAAAACTCCTATGGCCTGTGATGTGGGGCTGGTTCTATGCCTGAAGAGAGATTGGCCTGTGATCTCCTCAGTCCCATTCTGCTTGGCAGTGTTCACAACCAAGTTGCCATGAACTAGATCCAAGGACAAAAAAAGGGGGAGGTCTCAAATAGCAGGAGAAAAAAACACTAAAACCTTTTTAGCAATGAGTTTCCTGTGTTTTTTATCATGTTTTCGGAGGGGAATTGGGGGTATAACTTCTACAAATGGCATGGTTCCTAGTTTCTGAAAATGTATTTAGGTTGGTTTTAAACTGTAAGAGGTTGTCTGTCACAGAGGCAAATGTGGATTTGGTTGGGAGCACTGTGATTGAAATTCTATATTTTGGACAAATATTTGGATTTGTTTAAAGTACATGCACCGCAGAAATCAAATGTTCTCTAATACAGCCTCAAACCACAGGCCACCCACCCCCATATTGGACATTCTGATACTGTAACTACATGATTATTTAGCTCCTTCTGCCATTTGTAGCTGGAGTGCCTATAGGATTTTGCCAGTCCATGAGAGAACATCAACAGGGCACTGTGGAGAGTGTTAGTCTGGGAGGGCAGGTGTCCTAGTGGTTAGAGCTTTGGGATAGTAATGGAAAAGGTGCCCGTTTGAATCCCTGAGCTTACACGTGAACAATCTGTTGTTCTGCACTTGAGCAAAGCAGTTAAACCCCCTGGGTGCCCAATATGGCAGCCACCTGCACCTCTCCTCTTCAGAGGGGTTGGGTTAAAAGTGGAAGTCAAGTTTTGATTGGACCTTGTGTGCAATTGATTATTAAAAGAAATGCATCCCCTAACCCACAACAGCTGCCTTGCACTTCTTGGTGTTAACAGGTAGTCTATATTTTGGTGAAGTATTTTGATTTGTTTCAATTACATGCACCGCAAAAATCAAATGTTCTCTAATACAGCCTCAAACCAAAGGCCACCCACCTTCTTGGTGTTTACAGGTAGTTGTCATTGGTTACCATGCTTTGTTTACTTTCAGAAGGAGTTCCCAGGTTACGAGAAGTCGGAATCAACTGGAGGGCTTTAGATTGGTCGCAACCCACTCCCCCCCCCCCCCCTGAAAAAGCTTTAGATTGGTTGCAAAAACGAATCGTTTTTTGGAGTCTCGTTTTGGTGTCATCTCACTGTGAGGCGCAATAAAGAGTGTGCTGTAGGTAGACCTCATTAAAGGTGTTAAAATGCTGTGAAATCAGGTCTTGCCCCAGGGAGACATTCTGTGTGTTCCAAGAAAAGCTAAACAAGTTAAAGAGGTGGGACTACAGTAGCATAGGTGATCACCAATAAACTAATTGCAATGGTCAATGAAGAGGTTCTGATATTTCTTAATTTCTTTAGTTTTATTTGGGGGATTTGTTTGTATTGTTAGGTATTACTGCACTGTTGGAGCTAGAAACATAAGTGTTTTGCTACACCTGCGATAACATCTGAAAAATAAGTGTACGAGAATAATAACATTTGATTTGAGATATGCCATAGATTTTAGCCAATAAAAGATGATTTCACATCCATCAAAATGCTGATTGTGTCAACAAAGAGTTTACATCTTGATTGTCACATATACGTTCAAACCAAATACTGCAAGGCTCAAAACCGTGAACACGCTGTTGTAATGTGGAGCTGTGTTCTCTGGGACAGAAAGGTGGATTTACAGAGCTGCATTCAAGGTGTATAAATAGATTTACAGAGCTGCATTCAAGGTGTTAAAACCCTTTACATGTACATAGTTCCATGCTTTGAATACCCTTGCTATTTCCATGGTGCAGGCATTAAGTGGAAATAGCTGAAAAGCGTTTGTATTTTGCAGCTCCATACACTCGTAATCATAGACAATAGCGGATAATCTCACTAAAACGTTTCCATGTGTTCCCAGTGTGATATATTCTGACTTCTGTTTATTTAACAAAGGTAAAAACCCAGGAGATGTATTTCTTCATCTTCATCGATATAGGAGTTCACAGAGGGGTATCAGTGGTAAACACCGCAAAAATATTGTGGTTGATATTATATGCGGTGTAGAATACAGGCCTATGTCTCCATCTTGCCCTCTATCTGTTTTCATTCTGTTCATCCCATTCAGTAAAATATATTCATTGTTACTATTAAGACTGGATGAAATATCACCCTTTATATTTCTGTCACTTTCGACAGAAATAAATGGACTAATATGGGCAAAGTTAAAAGATTTAACATTTTGTAAAACTGTAACATCCTGTAAATTATATTCACTCTTAATTTCCCTTTGTGTAGCCCCCTGCAGTGCCACATTACGCTGTCTTTACTGGGCTGCTTTAAAGACTTCCTCCCCTCACTTCATCATTGACCTACAGTACTGCTCTCTCTCTCTGATAGGCAAGGGGGCTCGCTGTTAGAACAGATTGAGGGACTCTAACATTTTATTGACCAATAGCCTACAGCTGTGTGTGGCAATGTGGCTGCAGACCTGAATGGGACTGTAAAGTTGCCCGCTGGTATTAGGATTTTTATGTACCTATCTCATTTACTTATGTTCATATTCATGATTTGTACTGTTTCATGGGTGTTTTTCAAAAATAGTACAGTGGAAACAATGTGTATGCATGAGTCAGATTCTGCACACTCAATAGGGCCTAGTGACATTAGACATGCAATCAGGTGATAATAGACAACACTAAAAGGATGAAGCAATAGACATCTTACAACCCGACAGTATATGTGACTATTGTGGACTTGCAGCTGGGGATCCCCTCTCCACCTGTTCAAACAGAGATGAGAGGTCAGCACATTGTGTCGCGCAACGGGCAGATAATATTAACACCTGCTGCACTCAGGGGGCCCCTAGCAGACAATGATGTCACAGTCAATGATGTCTACTTCAATTAAAATAATGTAAATATACAGATACTACACAACACAGCTCAGTTCTTCCCTGGTGAGAATGACCTAATTCTGGTCAGAAGAAAGTTGTTATAAACAGGTGATAAACCCCTCCCAAAGTTCTTTGAGAAAATGTGTAATGGTGGAAAGTGCTGGAGAGTTTCCGGAGGGATCCCTGAGTAAACTGGCCCAATTAGGTGGATTATCAAGAGGCAGGGACTGAAGGCGGTAGGCTGGGTGAATTAGTATTGGCAGAAGTCACCATTCAGACATGCATGACTGGGTAATAACAACAGAGCGGGGTGCAATTACCTTTCCCAAATCAGCCCTGTGTCAGATCAGGTTACCCTGCGCTGAGAGGCTTTACGGCAGCCAGGTCGCCCACTGGGAGCCTCAGACGAGCATTCAAAGGTCAACTACAGTGGAGCAGCCTGCCTCTCTTGCCACGGCTTGTTACATGATGACGTCTTTCATAAGTCACATGTGCCAAAGGTCACAAACTTGCTTAGATAAATCTGAATTATGATGATGTCAAGGTTATTTTGAGAATTTGGTTAAACGTCCGGAATCTTCAGTCATTTTGGTAATTAACAGGTAATTAATCTATGGTAACTTTAGTTATTTATACTCAAGTAACTTTAAAAAATGTCATATAAATAGTATACATTTTGTATATCTGTGTCCATTTTGTCCATAAGTTTCTACTGGATATACCATACGGTTCAAGAGAAAATAGCCTAATTCATGAAAAAAGCATCTAATCAACAATGGCATTATTTTCAATTCACTCTTCCAACTTTTGACTTTTTTCACAACTGCCACCAGTTTGGCACCAAAACATTTACAACAAAGACATTTGGCCTTTTCTTGTTTAGAGAAAAGTCTCTCCTTTGTCCTCTCTTCTCCGTCCTTCTCGAAATCCTCCATTTAGGAAGGAAACACAAGTGTATCCTACCTCGGAAGAGTTTTTATATCTGACACACCCCTTTGAATCAGCTGTTGTATTGTCGGAGGAGAAAAGCATGCACACATTTAAAAACGATATGCTACTTATCCTTTTATCTATAAAATGTCTTGCACAACTAAATAAATTCGTTTTTATAACTTTACACATTTATTTAGGGATCCACCGCTGTAAATGTAATTTGACCGATGAAGCGCGAGTGGAGAAGGAGTTTCTCATAAAATCGCATTTTCGTCCACGTTCACTCCTCGCATTGATAATCATGATGAAAAGACAACATGATCAAGTATGAAGTTTTTAGGGGGTTGGGCTACATATTGCTTTAAGTCTGTTCGCACTACAAAAGTTCAGTTAGACTTCATTACACAAATAGTAGGTGGTCTTGTGTTATACAATCTGTATCGAATGTACCGTGGCTCCAGAGCAAAAGCAGACTTAAACTCAATTTCCTCCCGTGGTGTGCCTTTTCATTTGTGTCATTATGCGGCTAAACAGTTCCTGCTTCTCAAATCCCTCCCTTTGTGTCTCAAATCACAACGGACTCTGTTCTCCATACAGTAGTGCACTGCTTTTGACCACAGCCACATTTGGGGTCCTGGTCAAAAGTAGTGCACTATTTAGGAAATAGCAAGGTAGTTGAGAGGCATTTGGTGTTGGTTTTAATTGCGGCCAGGGGTCTGGAGCAAGGAGTAGAGTGACACCGTGCAGGCTCCCCCAGCATTAGTGAGCTGAGCTCCACAGCCTGTTAGCTCATGGGCTCAGGTCATTAAAACACCAGAGACGGCATGGCTGCCAGGCACACCCCAGGCTGAGATCACAGTCCAGCTCTGAGCTCTGGACCAGAAGAAAATCTGTGTTTGTTCCCTGGGCGGTCACGACAATGGTATGTAGTCAGTCACAATACAAGTGGACACAATGTGAGTGGATGGACTTGACCTGTACTGGACAACATCAATGGATGCTGGCAAGATAGACTATGGGGCAAATGTTTTACCCAGTTACAGGATAGCACTGAACAACACTTTGGGTCATGGATTACACTTGTACGAATTTGTTTATAACACAGTTTGTTAAACCAGTGAAGCCTGACAGGTGATTTCTCAAAATGAAAAAGCTTGCCATCTTCATTATGTCTCTATACAAGGGCAATCTGCTGAGATTTTCTGTACTATACCAGTACTATACTAGCACTATACTATACTCTGTACTATACTAGTACTATACTAGCACTATACTCCTGGCAGGTAGCCTAGCGATTAGAGCGTTGGGACAGTAACCGAAAGGTTGCTTGTTTTAATCCCCATGCCGGCAAGGTGGAACAATCTGCCATTCTGCCCTTGAGCAAGGCAGTTAACCCCCACAACAACTGCTACCCGAGCGCTGATAACGTCGATTAAGGCAGCACCTCTCTGATTCAGAGGGGTCGGGTTAAATGAAGAAGACACTTCAGTTGTGCAACTGACTAGGTACACCGTTTCCCTTTCCCTACTACATCAGATCAATAGTCCAGAGGAAGACATATGATCTCCATATTGTTTTCCCTTTTCAACAATGTGCACACAAAAACAAATGCTAGAACCATTGACTCATCCATGTCATTGATTTATAGTGGGGGTGTCCCTAAAATAAAGCCACCAATGGCACCATAAATCCCCTTGTGTTTGTCTGATCAATCTATCCATTCACTGAGGGGACTTTTGTCTCTAGGATCACTCTCACTGATGGCCCCCATGACCCCTAAATAAGATAAAACAGACTGGCTCGAGGTGTGTGTCAGACAGTGATGGAGTTGGTGGTTGCTGACCTCTACTTGAGGGTTATTTAAATCAATCAATCAATCAATAAAATGTATTTATTTATAAAGTCCTTTTTACATCTGCAGATGTCACAAAGTGCTGTACAGAAATACAGCCTAAAACTCCAAACAGCAAGCAAATGCAGATGTAGAAGCAGGATGGCTAGGAAAATCTCCAGAGGTTTCAGAGGTTAGTCCACATCACAGGTTGGTTCCTCTCTGCTGCAACCTAGACGTAACATAGTAAAAGTAAATTCATGACTTTCGATTAGTATGGTATGTTTCCAATTTGAATTCCAATTTGTTTAGACTAACGTTAGCCAGGTGACTAGATTGCTAATGCTACTGTTAGCTAGGTGGCTAACGTTAGCTAGGCTAGTGGTTAAGGTTAGAGGTTAAGGTTAGTGTTAAAGTTAGGAGTTAGGTTAAAGGGTTAAAGTTAGGTTTAGGAAAGGGTTAGGTAACAAAGTAGCTAAAAAGTAGTAAGTAGTTGCAAAGTTGCTAAATAGCTTCACATGCTAAAGTTGTCTATGATGATATTTGAACGCGCAACCTTTGGGCTGCTAGACGTTCACGTTATACACCTACCCATCCAACCTGACCAACCACCCTACTTCAGTTTTTGCCTTAAAGGGAAACTTGTGGATTTTTGGCAATGAAGCCTTTTATATACTTCCCTAGAGTGATGAATTCATGAATACCATTTTTATGTCTCTACATCCAGTATGAAGGAAGTTAGAGGAATGTGTTGCGAGCCAATGATAACTAGCATTAGCGCAACAACTGGAAGTCTATGGTATCTACTAGCGTGCAGAAATTACACTAACGCTTGTTAGCAACTTCCTTCAAACTGCACACAGATAGATAAAAATGGTCTCCATAAGTTCATCTCACTTTGGGGAAGTAGATAATGGGCTTTTTTTTGCCAAAATCCTGAAGTATCCTTTTAAGTAACATTCTGTATTTTATGTAACTATACCAAGTCTAATATATATACTATTTTGAGTGTCCCGGATTTATGTTTATGATTAGGTCTAGTCTATGAGACCAGGCTGTCCTCTCACGTAGACAGAGATTGGGCAAAATCTAATCAACGCTTCAGTCACGTGTCTGTCTTTTAGCGGGAGAGCAGTTTACCCACTCCATTGAATTACAGAAACTGATTGTCGTTAAACAGTTACACACAGACGGCTATCTTAAATCTCTGGGCCTAAAACATGAAACACCGCATGGATCATGTGATATTTTCTTATTGAGTGAGAAGATTTGCAGGAGATTTTGATTATTGTGTGTGACTTGTAGCCTTTTTAGCCTATCCTTTATCCTTTTCAAGGTAATCAAATGGGCAAAATATGGCCATAATAGTTTTTGGTTGATTCAGCTGGAATTATAAGAGCTACACAAAAATGTCTCAATAATTAAAATATAAATTGCGCCAGGGAAAATGACTGCATTCATCAGTAAACACAAGTGCAATGGCTAATATTGGAATATGACAGCAAGCACCCTATTTCAGTAAAGTAAAAGAGCAACGAGATGCAAGGAGTAGGGGATTGGAATTCGTTCAAGCGTGAATCAGTAGCGTAATAAACTAGAGGCGCGAAGTTATTCCAGACTTCTAATTTTCCAAAGTATTAGGAGAGCAAAGAAAGTTTTTGTTCCGCCCTTTCCTCTCTCCCTTCGCAGAGAGCGCTTGCACATCCCCCTTCTCTTTAGAACGCGCACAACTAACTTCGGGGACAACCGCTGGCCAGTAGATAATACAGGATAGTCTACCCGTCGCACAGTGACAGAACTGAGACGCAAGGTAAATATACACTTTTCAATCACTGCCTTTGTACACATCATTGTGAAAATGTGTTTATGTGCTAACCTTATATAAGAGACTGCATGAGATTCTTTCCATGATGTAAAACATGTAAGAAGTATGGTGTTTTCCCACATTTCTACCCATCAGTTGTGTGCATGGCTTGGCATGACAGCATGTCACTGACTTGAACAGATTTGTCAGGCTATATTTTAGTTCCTTTCTCCAAATAACTAAGATATCAGCATTTTAATAATATATTAAGTTATGCCTATTTCACACTTATTTGTTAAAACACAGAGAAAATGGGTTTAAATCATGTTTCAAATATAAAATAATGCAGTATTCTCTTCAATTATCCTTGAAGTCTAATACTTATATCAATGTGTATGGAATGACAAAGTGTAAACAGTAACATTTGTTAAAAGTGATTTGGATTTATTTGAATTTGTGCACCTTATCACCCCTCAGGCTACTGACTTAATCACATTCAAGACATTCTTATGCAAAGTATACCAGATAACTTCAGTCTATCTTTAAATCTTTACAACAGTCAGAAAATACAGTATTTCAAAACCCTAAGACTAACCACAAACAGTACTGTTGAGAACTTTTCCTGATATTCATTATCATGTTAAATGTTTTCTGTGTCCTGGCAAGAGTTGTGGTTGACAAAAGGTGGAGAGTGGGATGAGCAAGCCAAGCCCACAACCATTGTTTTCAGAAGCTTTGGACATTGTGTGAACAGATTGTACGTTTTTCAATGTACTTTGTTTCATTGAAACAAATGAGTATTATCTATGTAAGCAAAGATACAGTGGCCAGATGTATCTTCTATTCACTTTAGCTTCTTATCACAGATTCTGATAGTGGTTGTGCGTGACATATTTATACAATCAGTTTTATTTTCCCAGACAGACTTTCTATTTCTTTTTTGAATCTCACTCTAAGATGTGGCAGACATAGGAACAATCATGCCAATTGTCTTCACATGCCATGTGCTGAATTCAACATAATTAAAACACCAAACCAGTGGGGCACATGCCAGTCAAGACTGTGAGACCTGAAATGATTCCTTACCCGCTGCATACAAAGCCATCATTGATTGTCTAAGTGGTGCATTAGTCTGTGCTGCAGTCCTTCTCATTCTGTGGTCTGGTATGATGAAGAGAGAGACGTAGCCCCAGATGTGAGAGAGGTAGCCAGAACCAATGTTTTACTTTCAATTGGATGTCTGATGGCTCTCAAAAGCTTTGAATTTGAAAAAACGTTGAATTTGGAAAAGGAGATTGTAATATTTCATTTTGAAAACCTCTGCACTTGGCTGTGACTGCTATAACCAGTTAACTGTGCGCTTGGTTGAGTTTGACACTGAGGGGTTGTGTTAGTGTATGATGACAGAATCCTCACTGAAGGGAAGGCTGTGCATGGTCCCTTATATAATCAGCAATGGAGGAATTTGCTCCTAGATAATAGGATGCCTCAACACAGAGCAGCACACTTTGGCATACTTACAGTCCATAACACTATATAGGTTGATAAACTCAACATTCTTATTCAAATATATTTAAACATAGTAATATAATATGTCAGGAGCATAGTATTTTTGAATATGTTGATATAGAAAACATTGACTGTATGCAGTTATGAGTTGCTTTGAGAGTTTAAAGACGTGTCAGTGCAGGTTTCTCCATACAACCAATGTACACACGAGCGTGTCTATTGAGTAAAATATACCATGTCAACACAGGGGGATTTTTGCCCTCCCAAACTGCTCCACCACATGTTGGAATCTATGCACCAGCAAGCTGTTTCTTAGCACTAAGGGGGCACTATGTGTGTCTTTTGAGTCTAACTAACACTGTTAATATTCCTCAACTGACTGTTAAGCTCAGTGTTAAAGATTTCTAAAATGTCAGGAGTAGATCGAATATCGGTTTTTATACACAGAATGTTTCACTTACAACAGGAATGTATTTTGGAAAATAACTTGTGAAATCATAAAACAGATTTCTTTGCTTGAAATGTCGCAGTGTCTCTTATAACTGGACCAAGCACACGAGCAGTGGAGGAAAACAGGAAAAGTGAAATAGAAAACTTAGTTTTCAATAATATGTTCTCTGATTTGAAGTCACATCAATGACTTGGATGACACACGAGTATAGAATTGTCTGAATAACCAATCTGAATATGGATAACTGCAAAGATTGTTCAGTGCAATAGTGTAAGAAATTCATCTTATCAAGAACTTACACACTTCCCACATTCTGAATTGCAGATTTGGAAGCGATCGGGCACTATCAACAAGCCTACTACTGTATTGTGTTAGACCAGTGGTTCCCAAACTTTTTATAGTCCCATACCCCTTCAAACATTCAACCTCCAGCTGCGTACCCCCTTTAGCACCAGGGTCAGTGCACTCTCAAATGTTGTTTTTTGCCATCATTGTAAGCCTGCCACACACACACTATACGATACATTTACAGTGAGGGAAAAAAGTATTTGATCCCCTGCGGATTTTGTACGTTTGCCCACCGACAAATAAATGATCAGTCTATAATTTTAATGGTAGGTTTATTTGAACAGTGAGAGACAGAATAAGACCAAAAACATCCAGAAAAACGCATGTCAAAAATGTTATAAATTGATTTGCATTTTAATGAGGGAAATAAGTACTTGACCCCTCCGCAAAACATGACTTAGTACTTGGTGGCAAAACCCTTGTTGGCAATCACAGAGGTCAGACGTTTCTTATAGTTGGCCACCAGGTTTGCACACATCTCAGGAGGGATTTTGTCCCACTCCTCTTTGCAGATCTTCTCCAAGTCATTAAGGTTTCGAGGCTGACGTTTGGCAACTCGAACCTTCAGCTCCCTCCACAGATTTTCTATGGGATTAAGGTCTGGAGACTGGCTAGGCCACTCCAGGACCTTAATGTGCTTCTTATTGAGCCACTCCTTTGTTCCCTTAGCCGTGTGTTTTGGGTCATTGTCATGCTGGAATGCCCATCTAGGACCCATTTTCAATGCCCTGGCTGTGGGAAGGAGGTTCTCACCCAAGATTTGACGGTACATGGCCCCGTCCATCGTCCCTTTGATGCGGTGAATTGTCCTGTCCCCTTAGCAGAAAAACACCCCCAAAGCATAATGTTTCCACCTCCATGTTTGACGGTGGGGATGGTGTTCTTGGGGTCATAGGCAGCATTCCTCCTCCTCCAAACACGGCGAGTTGAGTTGATGCCAAAGAGCTCCATTTTGGTCTCATCTGACCACAACACTTTCACCCAGTTGTCCTCTGAATCATTCAGATGTTCATTGGCAAACTTCAGACGGGCATGTATATGTGCTTTCTTGAGCAGGGGGACCTTGTGGGCGCTGCAGGATTTCAGTCCTTCACGGCGTAGTGTGTTACCAATTCTTTTCTTGGTGACTATGGTCCCAGCTGCCTTGAGATCATTGACAAGATCCTCCCGTGTAGTTCTGGGCTGATTCCTCACCGTTCTCATGATCATTGCAACTCCATGAGGTGAAATCTTGCATGGAGCCCCAGGCCGAGGGAGATTGACAGTTCTTTTGTGTTTCTTCCATTTGCGAATAATCGCACCAACTGTTGTCACCTTCTCACCAAGCTGCTTGGCGATGGTCTTGTAGCCCATTCCAGCCTTGTGTATGTCTACAATCTTGTCCCAGACATCCTTGGAGAGCTCTTTGGTCTTGGCCATGGTGGAGAGTTTGGAATCTGATTGATTGATTGCTTTTGTGGACAGGCGTCTTTTATACAGGTAACAAAGTGAGATTAGGAGCACTCCCTTTAAGAGTGTGCTCCTAATCTCAGCTCGTTACCTGTATAAAAGACACCTGGGAGCCAGAAATCTTTCTGATTGAGAGGGGGCCAAATACTTATTTCCCTCATTAAAATGCAAATCAATTTATAACATTTTTGACATGCGTTTTTCAGGATTTTTTTGTTGTTATTCTGTCTCTCACTGTTCAAATAAACCTACCATTAAAATTATAGACTGATAATTTCTTTGTCAGTGGGCAAACGTACAAAATCAGCAGGGCATCAAATACTTTTTTCCCTCACTGTATTAAACGTAAGAATGAGTGTGTGTTTTTGTCCAACCTGGCTTGTGGGAAGTGACAAATAGCTCTTATAGGACCAGGGCACAAATAATAATATAATAATCAATAATTTTGCTCTTTATTTAACCATCTTACATATAAAACCTTATTTGTTCATCGAAAATTGTGATTAACTCACCACAGGTTAATGATAAGGGTATGCTTGAAAGGATGCACATACAGTAACTCTGCAATGTTGGGTTGTATTGGGTTGTCTTAAATCATTTTCCACACACAGTCTGTGCCTGTATTTAATTTTCATTCTAGTGAGGGCCGAGAATCCACTCTCACGTAGGTATGTGGTTGCAAAGGGCATCAGTGTCTTAACAGCGCAGCCCAATCCAGAAATATGGCAGAGGTTTCTGATTTAAATTCAATTTTCACAGAACTGCTTGTTGCAATTTCGATGAGGCTCTCTTGTTCAGATATTGGTAAGTCGACTGGAGGCAGGGCATGAAAGGGATAACGAATCCAGTTGTTTGTGTCATCCGTTTCGGGAAAGTACCTGCGTAATTGCGCACCCAACTCACTCAGGTGCTTCGCTATATCACATTTTACATTGTCCGTAAGCTTGAGTTCATTTGCAAACAAAAAATCATACAATGATGGAAAGACCTGTGTGTTGTCCTTGTTAATGCAGACAGAGAAGAGCTCCAACTTCTTAATCATAGCCTCAATTTTGTCCCGAACATTGAATATAGTTGTGGAGAGTCCCTGTAATCCTAGATTCAGATCATTCAGGCAAGAAAAAACATCACCCAGATAGGCCAGTCGTGTGAGAAACACATCATCATGCAAGCGATCAGACAAGTGAAAATGATGGTCAGTAAAGAAAACTTTAAGCTCGTCTTTCAATTAAAAAAGACGTGTCAATACTTTGTCCCTTTATAACCAGCGCACTTCTGTATGTAAAAGCGTTACATGGTCGCTGCCCATATCATTGCATAGTGCAGAAAATACACAAGAGTTCAGGGGCCTTGCTTGAACAAGGTTAACCATTTTCACTGCAGTGTCCAAAACGTCTTTCAAGCTGTCAGGCATTCTCTTGGCAACAAGAGCCTCTCGGTGGATGCTGCAGTGTACCCAAGTGGCGTCGGGAGCAGCTGCACTAGCGTTACCACTCCACTATGTCTCCAAGTCATGGCTTTTGTGCTATCAGTACAGATACCAACACATCTTGCTCAAAACTCCTGTGGCTTATTTTTCAGATTGGCATGTTTTGTTTCTAAATGTCTGCGCAAGAGGGAAGGTTTCATTGAGTTGTGAGATAGTACTTTTGCACATATAACACACTGTGACTGAGGAAAGGCACTACTCCCAATATAAGTGAACCCCAAATCAATGTAGTTCTCATCATATTTGCGCCTCTTCGATGGTCCAACGTCTTTGTCTGTTGTTCGGTGCTTTCCCGGGTAAGGGGGCAGTAGCTCTTAGCTGCATCAGATTCACAACTGTCAGTGTCCATGCTAGCTGGGCTAACAACAAATGTAGAATTACTGATGCTAGCATTGGATGTGTTCGTGGAAGCAGAACAACTTGTGTCGTCGACAGGTGCAGGTGTAGTACTGCTGGTAGTAGCAGTACTACCAGTAGAGCTGGTATGTGTCTTACTTTTTTCAACCATTTATCCATTTTCGAGCAAACTGAATAAGCAGCAGCTCAATTGGCTACATACGGACCGTTAGTGGAATTCCCGCGAGAGAGTAACGGTTAATGTGATCGGATGTTCATTATTTGACTAGGCTACCTGTATTTGACATTGTGTTGTTATTTCGCTGAACACTAGATGGTTTAATTTTATTTTTGGCAGTGAAACGAGGTTACTCAGGTGAGAAAAAAACCTCACCCAAATGTTTAGCCCCGTTGGAAAATATAAATGGACAGAATCTGTTATTTTATTTTATGTTAAAATTTATTTTTTTAAATGTGAATCACATTTTCATTTGGCGTACCCCTGACGGCATTGTGGGTGCCCCAGTTTGGGAATAGCTGTGTTAGAGGATTAGCTTAGCTCTCTGTTTATTATTGTATCTGTTGAAGTTGTTCATGCTCTGTCAGGTGCAGTACTGTAGGTGGAGTACTTTCATCTGTTAGTGTTCCTAACAACTTGTTACTGTACCTCAATAATACCCTCTTCATCTTAAAGAAACTTAACTTTGTAAAGCATTTTACAAGGCAATATTAAATGAAGTTGATATTGTTGCTGATAAACAATCTTCTGCTCCAAGCACTCTGTCAACTGTTTATGTGTGGGCCTCCAATTGTATTGTATTGTTTTGGAAGGTTTTGTTATTTCAGCCTTGCTTTTCTAACTGTGGAAAGTTTGTCTAGGGTTGTCCATATTTCCCCCCAACCCTATCCGGCGTTACCTGTAGCCAAATGTCCATGCCAATGTAATGTAAACCACAGCATGCATCCACAGCTGTGCTGTGACCCAAGAGAGTGGGCATGGAAAAACATACATTAGCTCAATGGTCAATTTTAGTCTAGGCATAATGACAGTAATGTTAGCTAGTTTAAACACACTGGTGGGACCTAGTTCAAATGAAATCAAATATAAGTTTATTTGACACGTACACAGGTTACAGCAACTGTAAACAGTGCAGCCAAATACTTACCTGCAGCTTCCTCAACAATGCAGTTCAAATACCAATACCAATAATATCAAAAGTCAATCAAAAACAAAAAGTAGAAGGAACAGACAACTTGGTGATTACCTTATGGTTCTGTCACTACAGTAACATAACAGAACAGATGTTATGCCTCTTTCATTCTCACAGGTTGAAGGAGGCCATTTGAAATCGGACCTTCAACATCATTCTCACTCTTGTTCGACTGCAGAGGACTGGGTACAATTGTTATCAACAAATTCAATTTTCAACATTTGTTCTTGGGGGACTTTTATGCAAAATGAACCAGAAGAATGTGATGCTGTTTCAATGTGTGCTCCTGTTGTGGCTGGGCACCTGTCTAAGCCAAAGGGACTGTACAAGCGTGGATTGTCCAGTGTTGGACAACTGCATTGAGGAGGTTTTGGAGAAGGGAGCTTGCTGTGCCACCTGTGTTAAAATAGGATGCTCATGTGAAGGTTACCAGTACTATGACTGCATCCATGCAGGATTCCGGAATGGTAAAGTTCCAGAGGGAGAATCTTACTTTGTGGATTTCGGAAGCACAGAATGTTCTTGTCCACAGGGAGGCGGGAGGATCGGGTGCCATTTCATCCCGTGTCCCGAGATCCCTCCAAACTGCATCGCTGTTGCGGAACCCGCGGATGGATGTCCGCAGTGCGAGCGCATTGGCTGTATCCATATTAACCAGAAATACGAGGCAGGTCACTCCTTCCAGATGGACCCTTGTCAGGTGTGTCACTGTCCTAATGATGGCGGGAGCCTGATGTGTTCCCCTATCCCTGACTGTGACTCGGGTAACGTTAAGAAGCCCATGATAGCAACAACCACACAGAACAACGACCCTCCGAGAGACCTCAGCAAACTGCATGATAACAAACAGACAAGCCCGCTAGACCCATTCGCCACCGCTAACACCCTACCTCTTTACAAAGAGGAGCCATCCGTCCTGGATGAAGATGAGGATTATGACTACACACTGCCTGACCCCACATCTACCACTCCACAAAACCTGGTCCAGCCAACAGAATCTACCACTCCACAAGACCTGGTCCAGCCAACAGAATCTACCACTCCACAAGATCTGGTCCAGCCAACAGAATCTACCACTCCACAAGACCTGGTCCAGCCAACAGAATCTACCACAGTGTCACCATCCTATGCTGAGACAAGCTCTTCTCCTTATGAGATTTTTAATGACCTGAGGCAGGAGCTGAGAGAGAGACTAGGAACATACGATCAGGAGCGAACAGAGGAGGCGACCGTTACTGAGGATCCACATCACATAGATCAGACCACCTCAATGGCCCAGGGTGAGTCAACAACATCAACAACTAAACAGGAAGTGACCTCAGAGAGCCAAAGGCGTCAACAGGAGGTTGTTGACCGGGACAGCAGGCATCACAGAGACAGTGACAGAATGATGAAGAGTGACAGTTCGGAGGACGTCACACCAACTGTCCGTAGTGACAAGGGAGTGAGACACACTGGCCTCCACGAACAAAGAGACAGCCACAGCAGTCACCACCATGATGGCAGTCCTTTATCCCAAAGTCATGGAAGGCACCTTGAGGAGCAGCGTGAGAAGCAGCGTGAGCAGCCCAGAACGCCCCAGAGTAAACCTGACCAGGAGTCTTCATTCCCCACAGAGAAGTTCAGCCCGACCAGCAGAGCTCCTGTCACGAGGGAGGAGGGAGTCCAGCTGGCCAGGAGACAGCCCCACACCCTCTTCAACTACCAGGGCCCAAACGAACAGCCTGGAAACACTGAGGGTAAGTCAACAACACTAATATGGCCACTGTGCTTTTGGTATAGTTGATATTGAACAGCTCTACCTGTCCACAGTCTAAAACAATAAGGTACTGCTGATATGTTTCTATTCATTTTCTATAATTACTTTATTTAACGTGAGTAAATCACATACAATGACCTTTGAGACCTAGCGAAAGGCACTATACATGACAGCAGTTCTTGTATATGCAATTTGTTAATTCATTAAAAGATAGGAACTACATTCATCAAATGAAATGGTTTGTGCCTGTGACAACAGTAGCCCAGTGTTAGAGCCTCAGATGATTTACTGTCCTATTTCTCTTACATCCTGTGTTCAATGTAGGAATTCTTAATCAGTCTATAGTAGCTACTACTGTAGCTGGCGCTGGGTCCAGGAAATGCTAGGGTTCATGGAAAGCATATGGTCCCTAGACAGTGAGTCTTCAACTTTCCTACTCACAACAGGGGTTGGAGATAACCATGCTTGTCTTTTTTTAATTAATTTTTTTACTCATTTTAGTTAGGCATTTTATCAAATGGAAATTCCTTAGGATAACCTCTCAATAAAGGACTACAATGGAGGCATTTGGAGAATTCAAGGATGTTTCCATGTTTTCTTTAATTCAAACCCAAAGTGACAGATTGATAAAGTATTGTGACATTTCCGTATCTTCCTTGTGACGTCTACATCAGTGCCTTCCATCCTTCCAGGAGCCTCCTGAACACCGCTTAGCTTCTGTAGCAGTGTCACTCATGTACCATCATCAGTAAGCTCTCAGAGCTAGCAGGCCTCCCCAGGGCATAAATACTGTACAAGAGCAGCTTCTGAGATGGACAGCAGATGATGAAGACATTAGTTAAATGTCTGGAGGATGGGTTAAGAGGGTACAGTGTTCATAGAGAATACCTATCTCTGCTTTCAACTTGAGGTCTTCTCGTCTGTGACACATTCATAGGTAGTAGCTGTGATTGTGTATGCCCTCTAAATGGAGACTGTGTGGGGCCTCCAATATGTTGGAAAGTCTTCTCATCAAATCAGGTTTCACCCTGAGAGAAAAACCCCTCAATCAGATCATGAGATTCCTATAGGGTTTATGGGTTTACCTTTCATAATGTTTACAGTAATAAAGTGATTTGAACTGAATAAACTCCATGTAATTTCATCATCACCGCCACTGTACAGCTACTGAATTACGAACTAGGTCAGAGTTATGGGAGTTCGGACTCTTGTACTATACTGTAAGTAGGTATCGTGTAACAAACAGTCATCTGTGGATTTTCCCAGCCTCAGCAAGCCATCCTGCTTTGCTACACTATCACTGTTCAGACCTGTTGGTATTTTTCTCTGCTTTCAGCATAGGAATGTATAGTATGTATTAGCTGTATGGGGTGTTTCTTTGGGAGTTAGCACAAGAGATACCTGTCACATACATTCCATGCGGAGAGGCTAGATTCTACAGGTCACGGATAGAGTCTGGACTCACGAGAGCAAAGAAAGAAATATGTCAGTTCTTGTCTTCCTCAGTGGCATTGGTGTTTACAATTCACACAATTTGTTTACAAAGGCAAGGCGAAGGTCTGGTCAACTTCTCCAGTATGCCTTATGCCTGCCTGTGAGTAAATATCCCCCCGGCCTGCCTTGGCTGCAGTGCAACACGTAGATTTGTCTTGACAGATGCCCTCAACTGTTTTTCACGCTGCATATCAGAATATTAGGATATCATCCAAAAATGAAATGGTAGATTACTGTTGCTTCACGGTAGGTTGACTGAGACAGTCTGAGTTCATTCACATCCATGCTTGTCAAACACACCCTTAGTATCTCTGCCCTGTTTGGAGCAGCGACATAGAGATGACTGGCCTGGCTACTGTCCAGCCCCTGGGTAAAACTGTAATTGTTAAGCAGGGCCGGACTACCGCATTTGGGGCCTTGTGGCCCCTTCCTCCAGGGGGCCCCCAACCCATTTTTTTTGTTGCAGTTTTAAAGAGAATTTCCTGATATTCTACACATTTTGCCATGATGCTGAGAGAAAATGTTGCAGTTTTAAAGCTAATTTACTGCCATTCTATACATTTTGCCATTTCTTATGACGTGTTCATATGCTTGACCACCAGGGTGCCACCAACCCCCCTCCCCCCAGAAAAAGTATTCGGGCCCCATGGAGGTTGGGGGCCCCAGAGCACATGCCCTGCTTGCCTGGCCCTGTTGTTACTGTAAGGGTCAGAGGTCATGGTCACTGGGTGAAGGGAAAGCGGTTCCAGCATGGTGACATCCTTAAGGACAGGAAGAGACTCAGTTGACAAGGCCCTGAATAATGCCTGTTATCAACCCCCTTTAGGGCAGCATGCCAGAGTCTTTGGGAGAGGAAAGGAGAAAGCATCGACTACAAAAACACAACTATTTTTCACTACACATAAACCGGCCTAGTTTCTATTGAAGTAAAATATATATATATATATTTTAGAGTCAATAACTACCCTGCTCCGTCTGGAGTCTGGGCTGCTACCCTCCCTCTACCAGTTAGGGGGGTTTCAAGTTGTGGGGGTTTCTTGGCACTCCGAGGCTGTCATGGCCGTGTTGGTGTAGGATTTCACAGGGGGTTGTACCTGAAAAGGGCATAATACACATGTGATGAATGAGACCTCTGTTGTGGCCTGATTGCCAGGCGCTACTCGCTGGTCCCTCATGAGCCACTGTGATTACGCTTCTCCCATGAGGCACTGGGCCTCCCAATCCAACCATTAATCACTGGAGCTCCGCTAGACTTTCACACTCTTCTCCTGCTCATCAAGAAACTTACTTAGCCTACTCAACCAAGCCATTTTGGGATCGATTTGTTAAAACAGGCATAGGAAAATGTAAGGCGTGTACAAAACGTTCAAGTCATTTTGGACTTTTGTCCAAAACTCAATTTTCAGTAGCCACTATGCTGTACTTTGTGCCCTCATTATTTGTGTCAGGGATATAGCAAGGAGGACATTTGTATCATTGCCGCTCACAACACCTACTGTTGCATCCAGGGCCGGATTAAGAAATCATAGGCCCCAGGACTTTGTTTTTTTATATAGGCCCCGCCCATCCTCACTTCCCGGCACACCATCATTTTCTGTAAACAAATCCGTGCACCAAGATGCAATTCGATGTGTGATAAATTTACTGTTGAAGAAAAAGCCGCTTTATAATAAAGCCATAATAACATTTGCAATGTGGCATAGCCTACAGTTGAGCAGAGGCGTTTTTAGGATTTCCACACATGGGGAACATGTTAGCAATTCTACTTAAATTTACATGATAGAACACATTAGCTGAATCTTTTTTAATACTATATAAATTACCAAAATGAGTGGCTACACTAACAATCTGAGATCAACAGGTCTTGAATTCAAACAAACAATAGCCAAGGCCACTGAAACGTCACGCAGATTGAACAATATTAAGAGGCAATGTAAGTGCTGTTATTGTGAAGTGGAAAAGTCTAGGAGCAATGATGGCTCAGCTGCGAAGTGGTAGGCTACAGAAGCTCACGGAACGGGACTGCTGAGTGCTGAAGCGCGTAGCTCGTAAAAATGGTCTGTCCTCAGTTGCAACACTCACTACCGAGTTCCAAACTGCCTCTGAAAGCAACGTCAGCAAAATAACTGTTCATCGGGAGCTTCATGAAATGGGTTTCCATGGCTGAGCAGCCGCACACTAGCCTAAGATCATCATGCGCAATGCCAATCATCGGCTGGAGTGGTGTAAAGCTTGTCGCCATTGGACTCTGGAGCAGTGGAAATACGTTCTCTGGAGTGATGAATCACGCTTCACCATCTGGCAGACTGACAGATGAATCTGGGTTTGGCAGATGCCAGGAAAATGCTGGAAAAAATGGTCTGGGGCATTTTGTCATGGTTCGGGCTAGGCCCTGTAGTTTCAGTGAAGGGAGATCTGAACGCTACAGCATACAATGACATTCTAAACAATTCTGTGCTTCCAACTTTGTGGCAACAGTTTGGGTAGGCCCTTTCCTGTTTCAGCATGACTATGCCCTGTGCACCAAGCAAGGTCCATACAGAAATTGTTTGTCAAGATCGGTGTGGAAGAACTTGACTGGCCTGCACAGAGCCCTGACCTCAACCCCATCAATCACCTTTGGGATGAATTGGAACGCCGACTGCGAGCCAGGCCTAACCGCCCAACATCAGTGCCCTAATGCTCTTGTGGCTGAATGGAAGCAAGTCCCTGCAGCAATGTTCCAACATCTAGTGGAAAGACCAGCTCCATATTAATGATTTTGGAATGAGATGTTTGACGAGCAGATGTCCACATACTTTTTGTCATGTAGTGTTTATTATCGGCTACTAAACACAATTTCCAATAGCACACTGACTCATCTAATGATGAAGATGAAGCCACAGGCTTCTTCCCACCAGTCTTGGCAATAGCATTATCTCAAGATGAGCTACTTATAAAAACTGCTGCTGTTTGCAAAAAAATGTATAGTTGTTGAGAAAAATAGTTACTGTTAGTTCCACAGACAGATTAGTCTTCTCTTTCCAGAAGTAGGCATTTGCTTTCCAAACTTTACACTTTTCCCGCAATAGTTGTCACGTCCTGACCAGTAATAGGGGTTATTTGTATTGTAGTTTGGTCAGGACGTGGCAGAGGGTATTTGTTTTATGTGGTTCGGGGTGGTGGTTTGTTTAGAAGGGTGTTTGATTTATTATTTCCGGGTTTTGGGTTATGTTCTATGTTTTTTGTATTTCTATGTTCTCTCTAGTTTAATATTTCTATGTCTAGGTAATTGGGTGTTGGACTCTCAATTGGAGGCAGGTGTTTTAGTTGCCTCTGATTGAGAGTCCTATATATAGGTTTGTGTTTTGTAGGAGATTGTTTCTGTGTATAGCTTCAAGCCTGACAGGACTGTTATTCGTCATTGTTTCTTTTTGTGTACGTGTTTATTTTTGGTTCACCTTCTTTGCCAACTAAATAAAAAAGAAGATGTGTGCACATAATCCCGCTTCGTCTTGGTCCGCTTTATCCGACGACAACCGTTACAATAGTATTTTGAAATTTGCAAAAGACAGACAGACAGCTGCAACCAACCATGGAAATATAATCCATAGATGGCCGTTCCCATTAAAGTCAGGACTAGCAGCTATTGATATTGTACCTATGATTTTAATCTTCAAATTGCCAGGGTAAGAGGTTCCAAAACCCTTCTATCGATTATGTCTATAGCCACAACACAACAAGTTGTATATTTGGCTAGCATGCTGGACAAATAGCAGCCTTTCCGACTATAGGCAACCGGTAACTGCCAAAATAAAGGAAACACTTGAGTAAATGAGGGAAACAAATAATATGTCATGGTGTGGGGTGCATTTTTCCTGTCATGGTCTAGGTCCACTTGTAGAATCTTTGACAAGGATCATTAAAGCTGTTCTGGCAGCTCATGGTGGCCAAACACCCTTTTAAGACACTATGTTGGTGTTTCCTTTATTTTTGCAGTTACCTGTGTATGCTTGTGATACAATTTTATCCACAGTATTTTTTTTTTTAACTATCGATCCTCTGTTGCTAAATTATGCTCCCTGGTGTATTTTGAACATTGAGAGTGGGTTCCTGTGGTTGGATAAAATAATATTAAAATTACAGATTTTTTATTTTATTTGCTTTGTCTCTTGGGCCCCCTATAGGCTTGGGTCCGGCCCCTGTCTCACACAATTGACCAGTCACATGTATTTGTTATGCAGTTACCCAATCAAGGCAGGGCCCCCCAATTACCCACATGTGCCCCCTACCTCTTCTCCTCCCCCAATCTGACGATTAGCTGAGCGGCAGTAAGCAGCAGCAGTCTGTCTACATTCATTGAGAGCAGGCTCCTGAATCCTCCTGTGGTTGGTGGTTGCAGTAAAACATTTTTTTATATATATTACATATATAATATATACTGTATGTATTTATTTATTTTCTACATAAAAAATAAAGAAAATGCTGCCTCTTGGGGCCCCAATGGGCTTGGGCCTGGGCCCAGTGGCTTCATCCCCGGTAAGCTCCTGCATTAATCTGTCCCTGGTAGCATCTGGGAGTGAACTAGGCAGATATGTAATTTTAGTGCTGATGAAAAGGAGTGTGAATTCCAGACCTGGCCACATCAGGGTTCATCTTTACCGCTACTTTGAGGGAAGCGCTTGGAGGTGGTTGATCCTCATGCCAATCTACTGTAGGGGGCTTTCCAGGACATTTCCAGGAAGGCTTATCTCACTATTGCATGTCTTTACCGTAAAAGGGCAAACGGATCCACAAAACCACTCAGAATTGAAAATACGAACCCGAAAAAGCCATATGCAGGAAACCGGATCGTCAACAAGACCTAGACATAACATGAAATTGGTGATAAATACAACTGAATAACAGCTCTGCCACTTGTATCCATCTGCATTAATGTAATTGCAATTATGGTTATGTAAGGCCAACGGCTTGCAGCTATTTTCAGCATACTATAAATCTGTTCTCATGGTTAAAGATTAGATGATATGCTTTATTATTCTTCTTTGATGTGATTTGACCTGGCAGTCAAACATTTGCAATGGGCCAAATAAGATTAGAGAGGTTCACCTGTGTAACCACAAATCAAATCGTTATTTGTCACATGCGCTGAATACAACAGTGAAATGCTCACTTACAAGCCCTTAACCAACAATGCAATTTTAAGAATACATTTTTTTAATTGAAATATAACAAATAATTAAGGACAGATCCCGGAAATGCAACCCTCTTTAGTGTGTGTGTGTGTGTGTTTATATTTGGTGAGGTTATTGCCGTATAACTCTATTGGATTAGGTTTTTTAATACTTAATCATCAATATTCAAAGAAAAGGGCCTTGACAGTGGAACCAGAGCCTGTTAGAATAAGGCAATAATGAAAAGGAAAAGCTAACACCTTTTGGAAACAACGACCGTTCTTTCTATACAGTAATGTTCCCGTCTGAATGGCTGCATATAAATGAGACTGTTTTAACTGCAGCTTGCAAATTCAACCATGCTGAGCAATTGGGCAATTTTTCCCCGCCGTGGTATCTGATGTTACAAAATGCAAAATCTGGATTTGGATGGATGTGCCAAGGCATGGAATTAAACAATATCCTGTCCTTTGGCTTGTGAAAACAGGCTGTGATATATTACCCATAGAACACCAACAGGAAATGGCTCCACACGTTGGAGTAAATGAGAGGTCTGGCGAGGGTGTGTTGCATCTAACCATAACTCTACATGTAGGGAAATAATCACATTCAAGAGCTCTATCCTTGAAATGCAGATTGATTCTAGTCTGTTTGAATGTCAATCAAAATGAAATGAGTTGTATTAATTTGCATTTTTCACAGACATATTTTACAGAATGCTTAGCAAAACAGTGGAAAGGAACAAACAACCAGACCTAAACTAACTATTTATACTGTATACTGTAACATTGATTGCGATCCTGTCAATGATGTTGATCATTCAGATCACCGGAGCCAATCAGGAGTCGGGACGAGGCGATGGGACATTTCAGTGTGTGTCTGTGCCTCGTACTGGTCTGGTCATCCATCCAACACCACCAAAGACAGTGGGGTCTGGATGGCCCTCAGGGCTCCCAACCGCAAACCACAGCCCAGTCAAGAGTTCAGACTCCAGAGAGACTGATGGATCACATGTCCATCTGTTCTACTATCACTACTATCAGTCTCAGTCACTATCAGGGTGATCAGGATAAAAAGCTGTCGATACGCTGTCTTCTTCAACATGCTTCAGCCGGCCATGGAAAGGAAGTCATGCTGATGGGGGAAACACCCTCCCTGTTAAGTCATAGACAGCTGGGGCGTTCCACCAATTGAGTACCTTTTGGGTATTGTTAAAAGTTTTATTTCACTACATTTTTATAAAAGATTAACTTTTGGTGTATGGCTAATTACTTCCCACTCATCTCCCCTGTAACTATTCTCCAGGTCGTTGCTGTAACTGAAAATGTGTTCTCAGTCAATGTACCTGATAAAATAAGGGTAAAATAAAAACTAATTATAAACTGTACAGCAGCACCGGCCACCAATTTATGGCACAAGGATGGAGACATGTCGGGATGGGAGCTGCTCCCCTCTTGTTTTCAATACTCTCAAAGGAAGGTGGTGGTGGTGGGCTACAGTGCTGTGTGTGCGTGATATTACTGCAACTTAACAGGCTGACAGACAGATGTAATGACAGGCCAAGAAGAGAGAGATGTACCTAGAACCACCTATCAAGGCCACCTCCACAACTTTCCTCCTCACATGATAAATCAGCCATGGGGGTGATTACACACCTGAATGGAACATATTTGCTTTAGTCTCCTAATTAGAGAGATGCAGCATATTCATGGGCTGAGCTTAGACATGGTTCCGTTACTCCAGGTAATTGTTTCAAGGCTGTAAAGTGGCTGTTTCAGTCTAAATGTTTGACCTTTATCTGCAGGGTCTCTTTTCAGAGCCTTTTTGATGTTGTTAACTCAAAAGGCCTCAATTCAATCAAACCTGCATTGTGGTATTTTCAAAGTAGCTCTTTTCCCCCATTTAAAAAAACCCAACTTAGAATGGTCTTGGGTTCTGTAAAAACTCACATATTTCATAATAAGAAGTATGTGTTTCTGGGCAGACATTTGTAAACTAAGACCTTGCACAAATATTGCTTTGGCATGTTCAACTGAATTCCAGTCCAACTGCAAATAATATCTTACCTTGTTAATGAGCACATGGGACCATTCTGTACTACGTTTTATGATTGCTATACTGATTCCAGCTGGAGAAAAAAAATGAGTAGGATGCAAATGAAACAGATGACTGATGAAGATCTCGGTCTTATAATAATAACAAATTCACGCAGGTTCAAAGAACATTGTCAGAGAGCGCGAATGGGGACAGATATTTCTGCATCAAAGAGGCCTTGCCTCCTCTGAGGTTCCCTATCTTTTCATTTCTAAACCTATAAATGATTCACTGCTGTGCAGAGCATTCTCCACTGGAAATAACAGCTTGGTGCTCACATGAAAAGGCATGTCAAGGAGAGTGGGCCAAACAAAGGAAAGTGAATCACTAAGAAAAGTTGGGGAAGTTAATTAATGACGAGAGAATTAATGACCAGTTAACATAAGCTCCTTCAAACAAATACTTATTTTTTGCATATGTATTATCTGTATTATCCTTTCTGGCTGTTTCTTTAACTGGACTCATGCTTTAGTTGATTTTGTAGACTGTGGAGTTTAATCATGGTATTGGGTAAAGATCTCCACTTAGCACTTTTCTCTGTACCGCCTCCAGCTGCTCTCCTATTAAATCAAATGCTACATTTTAATCAGCCTACATAATAATTGACAAATTAAAGTTATAAAAGGTATACAAATTAGTTTTTACAGTCTGCTGATTTAGAAACAGTGCAGCTGGAATGCCCACAAACATAAAACAGTTTTAGAACAATGTCCCAGTTTTGTGTTTCACAAGGGTAAACCCTTCAATAATATCATAACAGTCTTAAGATATTATGTCGTTTTATGAAATGTCATCTGTCAAAACCATTGTGATGCACAAAAGAGGCTTGAGTTAACGCTGCTATTTAATTTAACTGTCATTTGACCAATGTTGTCCCCAGGGTGGTACGGATTACTTGAACATTTTAATTTATTACAGATTACATGACAATAAAACATGATTAGTAACAAAATCCATAGAATTACTCAAAATGAATAATGATTCATTTCGCGTAATTATAACTTTTGGATTACTTCCTTGGTTAGACGGCATCTGCCTGCCTCCTCAATTGATTCTGCAGACCGATCAGTTCCCTCTAACTCTGTCCACCCAACCCCCCCAGCATCCTTAGGCAAGTGCTGGCTGAAATTCCTGCTGCATTTTCTTGATGACATGGCATCACTGCTAAAAGGTCAGCTTCACTATGAAGTTACAGGGAAAGCTTTCTCAACCGTCATTCTTTGATTGTGAAATTATAGGCCTATTACACCCAGCCACCAAGCAGATTGTGGCCAGTAAAAGAGGAAATGGTCATTTGAGTGTCTGACCCACCATTACCTTGGGCTCCCGAGTGGCACAGCGGTCTAAGGTACTGCATCTCAGTGCTAGAGGCATCACTACAGACCTGGTTAGATTCCAGGCTGTATCACAACTGGCCGTGATTGGGAGACCCATAGGGCGGTGTATAATTGGCCCAGCATCGTCTGGGGTAGGATGTCGTTGTAAATAAAAATGTGTTCTTAACTGACTTGCCTAGTTAAATAAAGGTACAAATAAAAAATAAAAGTATACCATAACAGGTTGGTATGATAAAGATGTCAATAGACAGATGTAATGGATCTAGGAGAAATCAGATGATTTGTTATCCCAGTGCTTGGGAAGTGAACAGGGTGGAGCTGTGTTGACACAAAGATCATGATGTTTTTTGTTACAAATCCTGACGTAAAAAAAAAGTTTCTGTGGAAAGCCGCCAACGAGAAAAAATGTGGCCGTTTTGGAGATTTCAAACGGATTACAATAGAAGGGAAAGCTTTAATTCCCACTGAAAACAGTGTGGCTCGGCAAGCTTTAAAATAGGTTCCAAAATAGTATGTGTTTAAGGCAACCATTTGCAGCCCAGATCTTGATATTAGAAAAATTATTTCTAAAATGTAATCAGATGTTTTTAAGAATATAACTGTAATTTAAGTAATCCAGTCAAGTTACAGATACTTTATTTTTGTAATCTGATTACGTAATCCCTGGTACTAATTTACTAGTGAACCCTGGTTGTCCCATGATAATATAAACTATCTCATAAGAGAGACATGGTCCAAGATGGTTGTAGCAGAGGACTTGGCAGCCTAGTTGGGAAGGAGCAGTGACAGAACGCGCAGTCATAAATCAACACCCATCAATAGGCAGCAGTGGTAATACATTTCACAGGCAATAATATTGCACACTACAAATATGAATGGCCAGTACTTAATGCTGAAAATCCATAAAGACATAATTTACATTAATATTAGAAACATTCAAAAACATTACTGAAATGGGATAAACCAAATAACGAGAGGCGCCAGCACACAACCTGTGGCTAAAAGGTGAATTTGACTGGCGTGCGCACCTCACAGAGACAATTCAGAGGTGGTGAGTAGATTAGAGCAGGTTGGCGATAGAACAAAATCTATAATAGAGCTAGTCCTGCCCGACTATATTGCTGACGCATGCCAGATCTTACAATGCCTGGATAGGTATTTTACCTGTGTTATAGCAATCTGGTACCTGAATGCACAGTTGACCATGTGGCATGCAACCATTGGTTGATGCAATGCAACGCCTGAGAAGGGGAACACGACCAAACATTTCTTAATAAATTACTTGATTATCTGTCTCTGGCATTCTTTTATTATGGGCTGTCAGAGTTAATCATTTAACTCGAGTTAACTTTTTGTAATTTTGTGCACCTTTTTTCTTTATTGTGTGATTAATCACATTGTCTGAAAGTGTTTAAAATAACTGGAAAACATCCATTATACATCATATTATGCTATGTCAAAACAAGTTGACTTTGAGGTTAAAGAAAGTGTGCTTTATCAATTTACCTGATTTTGCTAACTGTTAGTTTGGACACAATCAAGACATCAACATGCAATGTATTTTGTATAAAACAATCTTAATTCTGAATTTGAGATTAATCGTGATTAATCACATCAAATCCCCAAAAATATTTATCGTTTGACATCCCTATGCAAAAAAACTATGCATTGATGGGACTAGCGATAGCATAGGCCTTGGTAAGCAAACATGTTTCATTAGCAACAAACTTAGTAGCAAACGAGGAGTTCATGTGGGAGAAATGGCACATTATAGATTGACCTAATTATACCAACCAGAGAAATACAGTATTGTAGGCTACAGGCCTACCTTTTCAGCTGGAATGGCTACACTGGGAAACATATCTTTGACCTAGAGGGTTAGGTTCAGTCTGTCCAAATGTAACAGAGTTAAGAACGTACCGTAAACTCACTCCATAGCTAGCTTGAAATGGCTCGGATTGCGCCATCCAATCGGTACGTTTTCGGTGGCCCAACCCTTTGGAATCTTGTCAAGGACGGCAGTCACATGTGTTGCAAAGCAGAAGGTCATTGGTTCAAGCCCAGTATGAGGCAGTTGGACAGTGGAGGAAGCTAAACTGTTAGCAGCAAACTAAACCCTGTTACACAAAGAACTACAGTACAGGAAACACCAATCAACATTGGAATGCACTGATCTGGAGTCATCATGATCATTGGGCAGGCTCTAAATGAGATTATTCTTTTTTTCCCTCTGTCTGTTCCTAGTGCTGGATGGGGTGATAGTGTGTTGTCTGAACACTGATTAGCCTTCAAGCTAAGATTTTGTATACATTGGCTCTGAAGTGTACTTTATAGAGTCTAAGGTTTCACAGTGCTCCCTGCCAGGGAAACAGAGAGAGGGAGACGGAGGTGGAAAATAATAAAATAATTTGTTCCTCATGCTGCTGAATGTGAATTCAGTCTATTCACCAAAGCACATTCAGAGCAAAGTCAATCACTCTAACAGACACGTGGAACAGTAACAGTCAAGCTGGGATGCAGACACACTCTCAGTAAACTGCCTCAGATTTATGTATCTTTGGATATTGCATAGACTACAATGTTACACATTAAATCCTTACTTCCATAAAGGACTGAGTGAGATGTATTGCGTGAATGATAGTCTGAGAGTTTGAGATTGTCCTCTCCAATGGTGATCTCTTCTTCATTCTATTTAGTTAGCCACTTTTCTTTTTTCATTTCATGTGTTCCCTCAAAAAAATTGAACTAAAACCCAATCTGTCTGTTGGTGTATTTGTTTTGTGTGTGTGTGTGTGTGTGTGTGTGTGTGTGTGTGTGTGTGTGTGTGTGTGTGTGTGTGTGTGTGTGTGTGTGTGTGTGTGTGTGTGTGTGTGTGTGTGTGTGTGTGTGTGTGTGTGTGTGTGTGTTTCTGTAGTTTCTTCCAAGGAGTTGGTGGAGACCTGCTGTGGGACAGGGGAGAAGTGGGCCTCAGCCAATGGCCACTGCAGCAACATGGAGCTCCCCAGAGAGGACAGACACTCCATCTGTCGGTACGCCCATGGAGACACACTAAACACAAGTTTTAGGAAGCCCAATTTTTCTGTAGAAATTACTCATTGGTAGGGACCAGAGTTTTTCCTACTTAGTTATAGAGTGTGTTATAAATGTCAGCTTTGCTGCTTTCACTATGCCAGTGAGGGATGGTCGGCTGCCAAGTTTGTTTCTGTTTCTGCTACTTGTAAAATATGATCATTTTATAAATGGCATCTTACGTGATTTCGCTTCGTGGGCCCATGTCATTATTGTGTGGCATGATTCCATGAAAGTTGTATTTGTGGTTGATGTGTTAAATATGAAGTGAATCAGATCACGATCTCTAAAACAATTGTGCCAATATGAAAACTATACATTTTACAGGCCCTCACACATTATATTGCACAGCGTACTAGTGTGAATCTTTGCCCTAATAGACTTCCAATTTGATTCCATAACATTTCCAGATGATGCTGGTTTTGGCCAGAGGGAGGCACAGCTAGCCAACACTCTTCTAGTGTAGGACCACAGTTAGGTCTAGGTACAGTCAAAACACTGACTCAAATTCTAACATCTCTCCTGTGTGTCTCTCTCTCTGCCAGGACGGCTCAGAGACAGTGCTGTCTGGGCTCTCTGAAGGAGAGTCGCTGTTTCTCTGGTATGAATGCAGCCAGAGAGGGAGTTGTGTGTGAGGTGGACAACAATGACCAGTGTGGAGCTGACTCCTTCAAGGTAAATGTGGTTCCCATTAGTTGGTTGGTTGGTTGGTTTGGTGGTGCTAGCTGTAATCCCAGAGTTATGGGTTTGATTCCCACATAGGCCACATTCCATATAGTGAGTAATGTTCTGTTGTTCTTGCCATAACCAACTCTTACCTCTTTTCTAACACTGAATATACAGTATATAACCAACTCCTACCTCTTTTCTAACATGGAATATACAGTATATAACCAACTCCTACCTCTTTTCTAACACAGAATATACAGTATATAACCAACTCCTACCTCTTTTCTAACACGGAATATACAGTATATAACCAACTCCTACCTCTTTTCTAACATGGAATATACAGTATATAACCAACTCCTACCTCTTTTCTAACATGGAATATACAGTATATAACCAATTCCTACCTCTTTTCTAACATGGAATATGCAGTATATAACCAACTCCTACCTCTTTTCTAACACAGAATATACAGTATATAACCAACTCCTACCTCTTTTCTAACACAGAATATACAGTATATAACCAACTCCTACCTCTTTTCTAACACGGAATATACAGTATATAACCAACTCCTACCTCTTTTCTAACATGGAATATACAGTATATAACCAACTCCTACCTCTTTTCTAACGCTGAATATACAGTGTATGCTTGGATTTGGAATGAAAGTGTTTGCTAAATGGCCATATATTTATGTTACCTCATTCTCTGATCTGTTGACAGAGCCAACATAATTTGCTGGGGGAGTCCCCAGAAATGATTTAAGGTCAAACATAGCCTACCTAGAATTAATTTAAATCAAACCAAATGCATCTACAAGACATGAATAGCCACAGTTTCATGAATTAAATGTACAAAGACAACTGTAAAAGCAGTTAAAAGAAAACCTCCCTTCAGATTTCCACTGGCCCTAGTCATTGCCAGTGAAGACCACACCAATCAGGAGGACCGTTTAGAGTCCCTCAGTGACTCAATTACCTCTTATTCAATTTAGGCAGCTCAAAGAGGGAGGACCATGTTTGTGGTCAAGGTTCCCACAGATTTATGAGCTTCTCGCTCATGAAACGAGGCTGCAGTACTGCAGGATATGTCTGAAGGTGTTTTCACCATCCTCCCATGATCAATAGCTTGGACACTGGTATTTTGAAAGCAGTGATATTTGATATTTCTGGAAAATGTAGCTATGTAGCTCAAGGTCTGTTATTGATGTCAGTGAGAGTCAAATCATTGTGATGTAGTGTGGAGTTGTAGTGTATTAGCCCAGATTTCCAGAGCCATTCATCTGCCATCAGACCTGTCTTCCAGGAAGTACCCAGAGCGCCCAGAATAGTAGGGGGGCATTATATACTCAAGGCCTTGGTCTAATGTTAAATATTGTCTTTTACCACCCCACCATGGGCTCTACATAACTCAAGTCATATAATAATTCTGTACAGCCACGCTATATCACAGTGGTCACTATTTCAGTGTTATGTTTCACTCTCCTTCATGTAGCCTGAACAACATCCTGCTGCGCGCTAAGACAGAGAAAGAGAAGAGAGACACTTGATATGGTAGATATAGCAGTCTGATGTTGAATCTGCCCACCCTACAGGAGTGTTGTAGCTGCTGCTCTCTGGGGCTGAGGTTCCGTAGGGAGGGCCACCGCTGTGAGGCCCATCAGTACCTGGGCTACCCCTGCAGCCACGTCTTCCTCACCTGCTGTGAGGGAGAGGAGGAGGTGGCGAGAGAGGAGGGGGAGGGAGACGGCTTGCACACCCTCAGAGAGAGGCCTGTGCTTAACCCGACTGCAGTGCCAAAGAGAGGTAGTGTCACATACCTGAGCACACACACACACACACACACACACACACACACACACACACACACACACACACACACACACACACACACACACACACACACACACACACACACACCACGGTCCTGCCAACACACTACACACACCACTGTCCTGCCAACACACACCACTGTCCTGCCAACACACTACACACACCACTGTCCTGCCAACACACACCACTGGCCTGCCAACACACTACACACACCACTGTCCTGCCAACACAATACATACACCACTGTCTGCCAACACACTACACACACCGCTGTTCTGCCAACACAATACATACACCGCTGTCCTGCCAACACACTACACACACCACTGTCCTGACAAAACAATACACACACCACTGTCCTGACAAAACAATACATACACCGCTGTCCTGCCAACACAATACATACACCACTGTCCTGACAAAACAATATATACACCGCTGTCCTGCCAACACAATACATACACCGCTGTCCTGCCAACACACTACACACACCACTGTCCTGACAAAACAATACATACACCGCTGTCCTGCCAACACAATACATACACCGCTGTCCTGCCAACACACTACACACATCACTGTCCTGACAAAACAATAGATACACCGCTGTCCTGCCAACACAATACATACACCGCTGTCCTGCCAACACACTACACACACCACTGTCCTGAAAAAACAATACATACACCACTGTCCTGCCAACACACTACACACACCACTGTCCTGACAAAACAATACATACACCGCTGTCCTGCCAACACAATACACACATCACTGTCCTGCCAACACAATACATACACCGCTGTCCTGCCAACACAATACATACACCGCTGTCCTGCCAACACAATACATACACCGCTGTCCTGCCAACACACTACACACACCGCTGTCCTGCCAACACACTACACACACCACTGTCCTGCCAACACACTACACACACCACTGTCCTGCCAACACAATACACACACACCACTGTCCTGCCAACCCAATACACACACCACTGTCCTGCCAACACAATACATACACCGCTGTCCTGCCAACACACTACACACACCACTGGCCTGCCAACACACTACACACACCACTGTCCTGCCAACACAATACATACACCACTGTCCTGCCAACACACTACACACACCACTGTCCTGCCAACACAATACACACCACTGTCCTGCCAACACACTACACACACACCACTGTCCTGCCAACACAATACACACACCACTGTCCTGCCAACACAATACATACACCACTGTCCTGCCAACACAATACATACACCACTGTCCTGCCAACACACTACACACACCACTGTCCTGCCAACACAATACACACACACCACTGTCCTGCCAACACACTACACACACACCACTGTCCTGCCAACACACTACACACACACCACTGTCCTGCCAACACAATACATACACCGCTGTCCTGCCAACACACTACACACACCACTGTCCTGCCAACACACTACACACACCACTGTCCTGACAAAACAATACATACACCGCTGTCCTGCCAACACATTACACACCACTGTCCTGCCAACACACTACACACACCACTGTCCTGACAAAACAATACATACACCACTGTCCTGCCAACACAATACACACACCACTGTCCTGCCAACACACTACACACACCACTGTCCTGCCAACACACTACACACACCACTGTCCTGCCAACACACACCACTGTCCTGCCAACACACTACACACACCACTGTCCTGACAACACACTACACACACCGCTGTCCTGCCAACACACTACCACTGTCCTGCCAACACAATACACACACCACTGTCCTGCCAACACAATAAATACACCGCTGTCCTGCCAACACAATACATACACCGCTGTCCTGCCAACACACTACACACACCGCTGTCCTGCCAACACACTACACACACCACTGTCCTGCCAACACACTACACACACCACTGTCCTGCCAACACAATACATACACCGCTGTCCTGCCAACACACTACACACACCGCTGTCCTGCCAAAACACACCACTGTCCTGCCAACACACACCACTGTCCTGCCAACACACACCACTGTCCTGCCAACACACTACACACACCACTGGCCTGCCAACACACTACACACACCACTGTCCTGCCAACACAATACATACACCACTGTCCTTCCAACACACTACACACACCACTGTCCTGCCAACACAATACACACACCACTGTCCTGCCAACACACTACACACACACCACTGTCCTGCCAACCCAATACACAAACCACTGTCCTGCCAACACAATACATACACCACTGTCCTGCAACACACTGCACACACCACTGTCCTGCCAACACACTACACACACCGCTGTCCTGACAAAACAATACATACACCACTGTCCTGACAAAACAATACATACACCGCTGTCCTGCCAACACACTAAACACACCGCTGTCCTGCCAACACACTACCACTGTCCTGCCACCACAATACACACACCACTGTCCTGCCAACACAATACATACACCGCTGTCCTGCCAACACAATACATACACCGCTGTCCTGCCAACACACTACACACACCGCTGTCCTGCCAACACACTACACACACCACTGTCCTGCCAACACACTACACACACCACTGTCCTGCCAACACAATACATACACCACTGTCCTGCCAACACACTACACACACCACTGGCCTGCCAACACAATACATACACCACTGTCCTGCCAACACAATACATACACCGCTGTCCTGCCAACACACTACACACACCACTGTCCTGCCAACACACACCACTGTCCTGCCAACACACACCACTGTCCTGCCAACACACTACACACACCACTGGCCTGCCAACACACTACACACACCACTGTCCTGCCAACACAATACATACACCACTGTCCTGCCAACACACTACACACACCACTGTCCTGCCAACACAATACACACACCACTGTCCTGCCAACACACTACACACACACCACTGTCCTGCCAACCCAATACACACACCACTGTCCTGCCAACACAATACATACACCGCTGTCCTGCCAACACACTACACACACCACTGGCCTGCCAACACACTACACACACCACTGTCCTGCCAACACAATACATACACCACTGTCCTGCCAACACACTACACACACCACTGTCCTGCCAACACAATACACACCACTGTCCTGCCAACACACTACACACACACCACTGTCCTGCCAACACAATACACACACCACTGTCCTGCCAACACAATACATACACCACTGTCCTGCCAACACAATACATACACCACTGTCCTGCCAACACACTACACACACCACTGTCCTGCCAACACAATACACACACACCACTGTCCTGCCAACACACTACACACACACCACTGTCCTGCCAACACACTACACACACACCACTGTCCTGCCAACACAATACATACACCGCTGTCCTGCCAACACAATACATACACCGCTGTCCTGCCAACACAATACATACACCGCTGTCCTGCCAACACAATACATACACCGCTGTCCTGCCAACACACTACACACACCGCTGTCCTGCCAACACACTACACACACCACTGTCCTGCCAACACACTACACACACCACTGTCCTGCCAACACAATACATACACCACTGTCCTGCCACACACTACACACACCACTGGCCTGCCAACACAATACATACACCACTGTCCTGCCAACACAATACATACACCGCTGTCCTGCCAACACACTACACACACCACTGTCCTGCCAACACACACCACTGTCCTGCCAACACACACCACTGTCCTGCCAACACACACCACTGTCCTGCCAACACACTACACACACCACTGGCCTGCCAACACACTACACACACCACTGTCCTGCCAACACAATACATACACCACTGTCCTGCCAACACACTACACACACCACTGTCCTGCCAACACAATACACACACCACTGTCCTGCCAACACACTACACACACACCACTGTCCTGCCAACCCAATACACACACCACTGTCCTGCCAACACAATACATACACCGCTGTCCTGCCAACACACTACACACACCACTGGCCTGCCAACACACTACACACACCACTGTCCTGCCAACACAATACATACACCACTGTCCTGCCAACACACTACACACACCACTGTCCTGCCAACACAATACACACCACTGTCCTGCCAACACACTACACACACACCACTGTCCTGCCAACACAATACACACACCACTGTCCTGCCAACACAATACATACACCACTGTCCTGCCAACACAATACATACACCACTGTCCTGCCAACACACTACACACACCACTGTCCTGCCAACACAATACACACACACCACTGTCCTGCCAACACACTACACACACACCACTGTCCTGCCAACACACTACACACACCACTGTCCTGACAAAACAATACATACACCGCTGTCCTGCCAACACAATACACACATCACTGTCCTGCCAACACAATACATACACCGCTGTCCTGCCAACACACTACACACACCACTGTCCTGCCAACACACACCACTGTCCTGCCAACACACACCACTGTCCTGCCAACACAATACATACACCACTGTCCTGCCAACACACTACACACACCACTGTCCTGCCAACACAATACACACACCACTGTCCTGCCAACACACTACACACACACCACTGTCCTGCCAACCCAATACACACACCACTGTCCTGCCAACACAATACATACACCGCTGTCCTGCCAACACACTACACACACCACAGGCCTGCCAACACACTACACACACCTCTGTCCTGCCAACACAATACATACACCACTGTCCTGCCAACACACTACACACACCACTGTCCTGCCAACACAATACACACCACTGTCCTGCCAACACACTACACACACACCACTGTCCTGCCAACACAATACACACACCACTGTCCTGCCAACACAATACATACACCACTGTCCTGCCAACACAATACATACACCACTGTCCTGCCAACACACTACACACACCACTGTCCTGCCAACACAATACACACACACCACTGTCCTGCCAACACACTACACACACACCACTGTCCTGCCAACACACTACACACACCACTGTCCTGACAAAACAATACATACACCGCTGTCCTGCCAACACAATACACACATCACTGTCCTGCCAACACAATACATACACCACTGTCCTGCCAACACAATACATACACCACTGTCCTGCCAACACACTACACACACCACTGTCCTGCAACACACTGCACACACCACTGTCCTGCCAACACACTACACACACCACTGTCCTGACAAAACAATACATACACCGCTGTCCTGACAAAACAATACATACACCACTGTCCTGACAAAACAATACATACACCGCTGTCCTGCCAACACACTAAACACACCGCTGTCCTGCCAACACACTACCACTGTCCTGCCACCACAATACACACACCACTGTCCTGCCAACACAATACATACACCGCTGTCCTGCCAACACAATACATACACCGCTGTCCTGCCAACACACTACACACACCGCTGTCCTGCCAACACACTACACACACCACTGTCCTGCCAACACACTACACACACCACTGTCCTGCCAACACAATACATACACCACTGTCCTGCCAACACACTACACACACCACTGGCCTGCCAACACAATACATACACCACTGTCCTGCCAACACAATACATACACCGCTGTCCTGCCAACACACTACACACACCACTGTCCTGCCAACACACACCACTGTCCTGCCAACACACACCACTGTCCTGCCAACACACTACACACACCACTGGCCTGCCAACACACTACACACACCACTGTCCTGCCAACACAATACATACACCACTGTCCTGCCAACACACTACACACACCACTGTCCTGCCAACACAATACACACACCACTGTCCTGCCAACACACTACACACACACCACTGTCCTGCCAACCCAATACACACACCACTGTCCTGCCAACACAATACATACACCGCTGTCCTGCCAACACACTACACACACCACTGGCCTGCCAACACACTACACACACCACTGTCCTGCCAACACAATACATACACCACTGTCCTGCCAACACACTACACACACCACTGTCCTGCCAACACAATACACACCACTGTCCTGCCAACACACTACACACACACCACTGTCCTGCCAACACAATACACACACCACTGTCCTGCCAACACAATACATACACCACTGTCCTGCCAACACAATACATACACCACTGTCCTGCCAACACACTACACACACCACTGTCCTGCCAACACAATACACACACACCACTGTCCTGCCAACACACTACACACACACCACTGTCCTGCCAACACACTACACACACACCACTGTCCTGCCAACACAATACATACACCGCTGTCCTGCCAACACACTACACACACCACTGTCCTGCCAACACACTACACACACCACTGTCCTGACAAAACAATACATACACCGCTGTCCTGCCAACACATTACACACCACTGTCCTGCCAACACACTACACACACCACTGTCCTGACAAAACAATACATACACCACTGTCCTGCCAACACAATACACACACCACTGTCCTGCCAACACACTACACACACCACTGTCCTGCCAACACACTACACACACCACTGTCCTGCCAACACACACCACTGTCCTGCCAACACACTACACACACCACTGTCCTGACAACACACTACACACACCGCTGTCCTGCCAACACACTACCACTGTCCTGCCAACACAATACACACACCACTGTCCTGCCAACACAATAAATACACCGCTGTCCTGCCAACACAATACATACACCGCTGTCCTGCCAACACACTACACACACCGCTGTCCTGCCAACACACTACACACACCACTGTCCTGCCAACACACTACACACACCACTGTCCTGCCAACACAATACATACACCGCTGTCCTGCCAACACACTACACACACCGCTGTCCTGCCAAAACACACCACTGTCCTGCCAACACACACCACTGTCCTGCCAACACACACCACTGTCCTGCCAACACACTACACACACCACTGGCCTGCCAACACACTACACACACCACTGTCCTGCCAACACAATACATACACCACTGTCCTTCCAACACACTACACACACCACTGTCCTGCCAACACAATACACACACCACTGTCCTGCCAACACACTACACACACACCACTGTCCTGCCAACCCAATACACAAACCACTGTCCTGCCAACACAATACATACACCACTGTCCTGCAACACACTGCACACACCACTGTCCTGCCAACACACTACACACACCGCTGTCCTGACAAAACAATACATACACCACTGTCCTGACAAAACAATACATACACCGCTGTCCTGCCAACACACTAAACACACCGCTGTCCTGCCAACACACTACCACTGTCCTGCCACCACAATACACACACCACTGTCCTGCCAACACAATACATACACCGCTGTCCTGCCAACACAATACATACACCGCTGTCCTGCCAACACACTACACACACCGCTGTCCTGCCAACACACTACACACACCACTGTCCTGCCAACACACTACACACACCACTGTCCTGCCAACACAATACATACACCACTGTCCTGCCAACACACTACACACACCACTGGCCTGCCAACACAATACATACACCACTGTCCTGCCAACACAATACATACACCGCTGTCCTGCCAACACACTACACACACCACTGTCCTGCCAACACACACCACTGTCCTGCCAACACACACCACTGTCCTGCCAACACACTACACACACCACTGGCCTGCCAACACACTACACACACCACTGTCCTGCCAACACAATACATACACCACTGTCCTGCCAACACACTACACACACCACTGTCCTGCCAACACAATACACACACCACTGTCCTGCCAACACACTACACACACACCACTGTCCTGCCAACCCAATACACACACCACTGTCCTGCCAACACAATACATACACCGCTGTCCTGCCAACACACTACACACACCACTGGCCTGCCAACACACTACACACACCACTGTCCTGCCAACACAATACATACACCACTGTCCTGCCAACACACTACACACACCACTGTCCTGCCAACACAATACACACCACTGTCCTGCCAACACACTACACACACACCACTGTCCTGCCAACACAATACACACACCACTGTCCTGCCAACACAATACATACACCACTGTCCTGCCAACACAATACATACACCACTGTCCTGCCAACACACTACACACACCACTGTCCTGCCAACACAATACACACACACCACTGTCCTGCCAACACACTACACACACACCACTGTCCTGCCAACACACTACACACACACCACTGTCCTGCCAACACAATACATACACCGCTGTCCTGCCAACACACTACACACACCACTGTCCTGCCAACACACTACACACACCACTGTCCTGACAAAACAATACATACACCGCTGTCCTGCCAAGACATTACACACCACTGTCCTGCCAACACACTACACACACCACTGTCCTGACAAAACAATACATACACCACTGTCCTGCCAACACAATACACACACCACTGTCCTGCCAACACACTACACACACCACTGTCCTGCCAACACACTACACACACCACTGTCCTGCCAACACACACCACTGTCCTGCCAACACACTACACACACCACTGTCCTGACAACACACTACACACACCGCTGTCCTGCCAACACACTACCACTGTCCTGCCAACACAATACACACACCATTGTCCTGCCAACACAATAAATACACCGCTGTCCTGCCAACACAATACATACACCGCTGTCCTGCCAACACACTACACACACCGCTGTCCTGCCAACACACTACACACACCACTGTCCTGCCAACACACTACACACACCACTGTCCTGCCAACACAATACATACACCGCTGTCCTGCCAACACACTACACACACCGCTGTCCTGCCAAAACACACCACTGTCCTGCCAACACACACCACTGTCCTGCCAACACACACCACTGTCCTGCCAACACACTACACACACCACTGGCCTGCCAACACACTACACACACCACTGTCCTGCCAACACAATACATACACCACTGTCCTTCCAACACACTACACACACCACTGTCCTGCCAACACAATACACACACCACTGTCCTGCCAACACACTACACACACACCACTGTCCTGCCAACCCAATACACAAACCACTGTCCTGCCAACACAATACATACACCACTGTCCTGCCAACACACTACACACACCACTGTCCTGCCAACACACTACACACACCACTGTCCTGCCAACACAATACATACACCACTGTCCTGCCAACACACTACACACACCACTGTCCTGCCAACACAATACACACCACTGTCCTGCCAACACACTACACACACCACTGTCCTGCCAACACAATACACACACCACTGTCCTGCCAACACACTACACACACACCACTGTCCTGCCAACCCAATACACAAACCACTGTCCTGCCAACACAATACATACACCACTGTCCTGCAACACACTGCACACACCACTGTCCTGCCAACACACTACACACACCGCTGTCCTGACAAAACAATACATACACCACTGTCCTGACAAAACAATACATACACCGCTGTCCTGCCAACACACTAAACACACCGCTGTCCTGCCAACACACTACCACTGTCCTGCCACCACAATACACACACCACTGTCCTGCCAACACAATACATACACCGCTGTCCTGCCAACACAATACATACACCGCTGTCCTGCCAACACACTACACACACCGCTGTCCTGCCAACACACTACACACACCACTGTCCTGCCAACACACTACACACACCACTGTCCTGCCAACACAATACATACACCACTGTCCTGCCAACACACTACACACACCACTGGCCTGCCAACACAATACATACACCACTGTCCTGCCAACACAATACATACACCGCTGTCCTGCCAACACACTACACACACCACTGTCCTGCCAACACACACCACTGTCCTGCCAACACACACCACTGTCCTGCCAACACACTACACACACCACTGGCCTGCCAACACACTACACACACCACTGTCCTGCCAACACAATACATACACCACTGTCCTGCCAACACACTACACACACCACTGTCCTGCCAACACAATACACACACCACTGTCCTGCCAACACACTACACACACACCACTGTCCTGCCAACCCAATACACACACCACTGTCCTGCCAACACAATACATACACCGCTGTCCTGCCAACACACTACACACACCACTGGCCTGCCAACACACTACACACCACTGTCCTGCCAACACAATACATACACCACTGTCCTGCCAACACACTACACACACCACTGTCCTGCCAACACAATACACACCACTGTCCTGCCAACACACTACACACACACCACTGTCCTGCCAACACAATACACACACCACTGTCCTGCCAACACAATACATACACCACTGTCCTGCCAACCCAATACACAAACCACTGTCCTGCCAACACAATACATACACCACTGTCCTGCAACACACTGCACACACCACTGTCCTGCCAACACACTACACACACCGCTGTCCTGACAAAACAATACATACACCACTGTCCTGACAAAACAATACATACACCGCTGTCCTGCCAACACACTAAACACACCGCTGTCCTGCCAACACACTACCACTGTCCTGCCACCACAATACACACACCACTGTCCTGCCAACACAATACATACACCGCTGTCCTGCCAACACAATACATACACCGCTGTCCTGCCAACACACTACACACACCGCTGTCCTGCCAACACACTACACACACCACTGTCCTGCCAACACACTACACACACCACTGTCCTGCCAACACAATACATACACCACTGTCCTGCCAACACACTACACACACCACTGGCCTGCCAACACAATACATACACCACTGTCCTGCCAACACAATACATACACCGCTGTCCTGCCAACACACTACACACACCACTGTCCTGCCAACACACACCACTGTCCTGCCAACACACACCACTGTCCTGCCAACACACTACACACACCACTGGCCTGCCAACACACTACACACACCACTGTCCTGCCAACACAATACATACACCACTGTCCTGCCAACACACTACACACACCACTGTCCTGCCAACACAATACACACACCACTGTCCTGCCAACACACTACACACACACCACTGTCCTGCCAACCCAATACACACACCACTGTCCTGCCAACACAATACATACACCGCTGTCCTGCCAACACACTACACACACCACTGGCCTGCCAACACACTACACACCACTGTCCTGCCAACACAATACATACACCACTGTCCTGCCAACACACTACACACACCACTGTCCTGCCAACACAATACACACCACTGTCCTGCCAACACACTACACACACACCACTGTCCTGCCAACACAATACACACACCACTGTCCTGCCAACACAATACATACACCACTGTCCTGCCAACACAATACATACACCACTGTCCTGCCAACACACTACACACACCACTGTCCTGCCAACACAATACACACACACCACTGTCCTGCCAACACACTACACACACACCACTGTCCTGCCAACACACTACACACACACCACTGTCCTGCCAACACAATACATACACCGCTGTCCTGCCAACACACTACACACACCACTGTCCTGCCAACACACTACACACACCACTGTCCTGACAAAACAATACATACACCGCTGTCCTGCCAAGACATTACACACCACTGTCCTGCCAACACACTACACACACCACTGTCCTGACAAAACAATACATACACCACTGTCCTGCCAACACAATACACACACCACTGTCCTGCCAACACACTACACACACCACTGTCCTGCCAACACACTACACACACCACTGTCCTGCCAACACACACCACTGTCCTGCCAACACACTACACACACCACTGTCCTGACAACACACTACACACACCGCTGTCCTGCCAACACACTACCACTGTCCTGCCAACACAATACACACACCACTGTCCTGCCAACACAATAAATACACCGCTGTCCTGCCAACACAATACATACACCGCTGTCCTGCCAACACACTACACACACCGCTGTCCTGCCAACACACTACAC